>NW_028318019.1:900000-1105708 GCF_062004578.1 Staurois parvus
AGGTAGGACACACCCAGGAACAAGGATTCGGTTTATACAGGAGCCTCATATAGAGGATTCCTCAAATCTCCCCATCCAAATGTCCCTCCATCCAGAGTCTATATGTCCTATGACATCACACTGACCTCACCGCCCCTCCCCCAATGTCCCTCCATCCAGAGTCAGAGAATCCTATGACATCACACTGACCTCCCAGCTCCTCCTCCCAATGTCCCTCCATCCAGAGTCAGAGAATCCTATGACATCACACTGACCTCACAGCTCCTCCCCCCAATGTCCCTCCATCCAGAGTCAGAGAATCCTATGACATCACACTGACCTCACAGCTCCTCCTCCCAATATCCCTCCATCCAGAGTCAGAGAATCCTATGACATCACACTGACCTCACATCTCCTCCTCCCAATGTCCCTCCATCCGGAGTCAGAGAATCCTATGACATCACACTGACCTCACAGCCCCTCCCACCAATGTCCCTCCATCCAGAGTCAGAGAATCCAATGACATCACACTGACCTCACAGCTCCTCCTCCCAATGTCCCTCCATCCAGAGTCAGAGAATCCTATGACATCACACTGACCTCACAGCCCCTCCCACCAATGTCCCTCCATCCAGAGTCAGAGAATCCAATGACATCACACTGACCTCACAGCTCCTCCTCCCAATGTCCCTCCATCTGGCATTTTTCTGATCCTCTTAGGATGTGGGGGCCCCTTGGTATCCTCACATGTAAAGTGGGACTGTTGGTCCTGCATTGTATGTAATGACATCAGAATGCTGCAACAAGCCTATACCCTGCGTAGTGTGGGGGTCCTGTGGGGGGAATTATACCTCAGCCTGAAGTGGGGCTTTAATAAAATGGAGACCTGAATGGAGAGGTGAGGAGGATTCTGGGAATATCATTTGATGTGACTATTTGTGTTCAGATGTAGAGTTTTCCTCCTGTGAAGTCTGGAGATCATATGACATCACATTGCCTCCACCTCCCTCCCTGATAGAAGAGAGAAAGAAGAAGAAGATTCTAGAAGTCACCAGAGAGATCACTTAGCTGCTGACAGGAGAGGTGAGCGGTGCCGGGAATTCTGGGACATTCTCCAGTAACAGACAAGGGATGTGTCTGGATGGTGACTGTATCATTGTGTGTGTCAGGTTCCTATAAGGTGTCAGGGTGTCACTGTCTATTTCTCCATGGAGGAGTGGGAGTATTTAGAAGGACACAAGGATCTCTACAAGGACGTCATGATGGACAATCAGCCGCCCCTCACATCACCGGGTAAGAGGAGACTTTATTGTAAAGGAGAGAGCAGTACGGAGGATCCACCTAGATCCCCCATCATCTGATAAACACATAGAAACAATGGATTCAGTCAGTGTGTGTGTTTCCTACAGATGGATCCAGTCATGGGAACCCACCAGAGAGATGTCCCCGTCCTCTGTATTCCCGGGATTCCACACAGGAAGGTCACACCATCCCTCACCATCATCAGGTAGATGATGACAATTATTGGTAGTTGTGATTTATACACAGCATGTTTGTTACAATGAATGTTTTATTATATCTTTCAGAGTGGAATCCTCGGGGATGATAATATTGATGTTAAAGAAGAGTATAAAGAGGAGGATGAGGAGTATGGAGTGATGGAGGAGTTTTCAGAAGGACACAAGGATATGATGGAGCCACCTAATACCAGGAACCCACCAGAGAGATGTCCCCGTCCTCTGTATTCCTGGGATTCCACACAGGAAGATCACACCATCCCTCACTATTACAAGGTTGGTGGGACAGAGCATCTAGAACATGGACTTGTAGAGACAATGTGTGGAGTTCTTTTATGTGACCTTATATTTTACAGATGATATTCTCTCTCATTTCCTTGATTTAGAGTGGAGATCCAATCGATATAGAATTTGAGGTGAAAGCAGAAGAAGAAGAGGCGTATGTGAGGGATGATCAGCAGTCTATGGAGGAGGATGGAATAACGGGGACATTTATAGAGGAGGACACTCCTACAGAGATCAGCACAGGTGGGTCATGAACACTAAATCCATTCCTCCACCCATACTGCTCACTGATTGGTCCAGAGTAGGGCGGGGACTGGGTGATATCAGCCTGTAATCCCCTGGTCACTTTCCTGAGCTGTGTTCCCCGTCCTGTATTCCTGGATTTCTCTCGGATAATCTTCCTTCTCTGTGCTGCAGACACAATTTATGTCTCTAGACTGGATTTATGGAGGTTCTGGGGTTCAGCTGGCAGCAAAATGTTCATTTTCAGCACAGGCATTACAAGACCTTATCACCTGACATAAGTGTCTACGGTCTCCTTCCCTATGCCCGGGTCTAGTAAGATCTCTGACAGAACAATTCTCCCAGGGTTCCTTGCTCTGTGGTCTGCTGGGTGTGCCGGGTGGAGGGATATGTCTGTAGTGTCTCAGACCCAAGTCACTGAGTGCAGTCTCAGGAGATGGGAGGCAGCGGTGTGGGATCTCTGCAACTTGTCTACAGGAAACATTTAATCTTCCACTGATTACTGAATACCAATATTATGAGTCCTGACCCTTACACTGTATAATTTATTTTGTACATTACATACTCCTGACCCCTGCACTATATACTCTATGTTGTACATTACACCCTCCTGACCCCTGCACCATATACTCTGTTGTTCATTACATCCTCCTGACCCCTGCACTATATACTCTATGTTGTACATTACATACTCCTGACCCCTGCACTATATACTCTGTTGTACATTACATACTCCTGACCCCTGCACTATATACTCTATGTTGTACATTACATACTCCTGACCCCTGCACTATATACTCTATATTGTACATTACATACTCCTGACCCCTGCACTATATACTTTGTTGTACATTACATACTCCTGACCCCTGCACTACATACTCTATGTTGTACATTCCATAGTCCTGACTTCTGCTCTCCCCCTCCCCCCACTGCTATATATACACATAATATGGATTCTCTTTTGTTACACCCATTTCCTCCCAGCTGGACATTTTATATCGGATGATGTGATTGGAGCACAGACTTTTACATGGTGATAATAATGTGATAACATCCTCCAACTTTGGACCCTTAAACAGAAAGTGATAATGAGGGAGGAGTCAATACCCCAATGATGGTGGTCTTCAGGATCAGTCCAGTCTTCATCTTGGTTGTTCTCGCCCCATCCTCACTCTCTGACCTCTGGTGGGGCTCAGCCCCGCTGTTCTTCATGACTAAATCATGGAGTAAATAAGGAAGTGCAGTACTTCTTGTGTTGGGAAGATGGCGATGAGTGATAGAGGGGGTGGGGACCCTCGTCCTATAATCCCCTCATCACTGTCCCTCCTATAAAAGACAGTTCTGGTTGTTTCCTCACTCTCTGACTAAGGTCCATGAATACAGAAATGACCTGGTAGGAGATCAGAGGAGCCATTTCCTAGTTCCCTTGAGGGTGGAATTGTAAGCTCCTCAGAGACCAAGCTGCCTGATGTGGGCGGAGTCCTGGTTTGGGGGAACCAATCAGCTCCTGTCTAGTAATCCTCTTTGTCTTTGTATTTTAGTCCATGGCCGGGAGATGAGGAAAACCTCTAAGGATTGTCTCACTTTGTCTCCAGACTGGAAAGTAGAAGATGAGGACATCACACAGTATAGTCCAGGAGAAAACCCGGCTCCCTCCAATGTCCATCCGGCACCACCCAGTGTAGATGGACCATCGGATTCCTCGTATCCTGAGGAACCTCAGACTGTGCGGGACCAGGCCAGCCTTACAACAGCTTCTCAGAGCTTCTCCTGTACTGAGTGCGGGAAGTGGTTCTATTATAAATACCATCTTAATTTGCATATAAGATCTCACACAGGGGAGAAGCCATATTCATGTCCTGAGTGCGGAAAATGTTTTTCAGTGAAGTCCAGTCTTTACACACATCAGAGATCTCACACGGGGGAGAAGCCTTATTCCTGTCCTGAGTGTGGAAAATGTTTTTCAATGAAGTCCAGTCTTAACACACATCAGAGATCTCACACGGGGGAGAAGCCATATTCCTGTCCTGAGTGCGGGAAATGTTTTTCAAGGAAGTCCCATCTTTACACACATCAGAGATCTCACACGGGGGAAAAACCATATTCCTGTCCTGAGTGCGGGAAATGTTTTTCAAGGAAGTCCCATCTTTACATACATCAGAGATCTCACACGGGGGAGAAGCCGTATTCCTGTCCTGAGTGTGGGAAAAGTTTTTCACAGATGTCCCAACTTTACACACATCAGAGATCTCACACGGGAGAGATGCCGTATTCCTGTCCTGAGTGTGGGAAAAGTTTTTCACAGAAAGCCAGTCTTTACACACATCAGAGATCTCACACGGGGGAGAAGCCATATTCCTGTCTTGAGTGTGGAAAATGTTTTTCAGCTCAGTCCAATCTTTACAGACATCAGAGATGTCACTTGGGAGAGAAGCCACTTTCCTGTCCTGAGTGAGGGAAATGTTCCTCAATGAAGTACTGTCTTCCTGTACATCAGGGGTCTCACACAACCCTGGAGAGGTATTAGTGCCTTGAGTGCGGGAAATGTCTTCTAGATGAATGTTGCTGGACATCCCAGCTCTCATGTGGGGAAGAAGCACACCCTGATATACACCTCAGATATACTCCATGGCTGATCTTCATCATGGAAGAAACAGTTCATAAGGAGATGAGAGGCCCCCAAAGACATGGATGAAGTGTGGGACCGGGTTGGCCATTGATGGCAGGAGAAGAATAAAAATGGAGTCCTACCCTAGAGCACTGGGCTGACTTCTCATTGGGGTGCAGCCTATATACTAGAGATGGTCTACACCTAAATGAAAGAGGATCTGCTGTGCTGGGGGAGGGGTTTATGGGAAGGCTGGAGGAGAATATAAACTAGGATGGAGGGGGGAGGAAGAATTAAATTATAATGGGGTAGACAGATCAGACAGGGGTCAGTACTTATTGGGGGGTGGAATGGGGAAAGATGGGGGGAGGGCTATGGCAGATGGTAAGAAGGTTCCCATGTTACAAACAACCAGTGGAATTGGTACTATTTGTATGAAAATAAAAAATACACAAAATCCATGTGAACAAGGTGTCAGTGAATGGACAAGGTGTCAGTGAATGGACAAGGTGTCAGTGAATGAACAAGGTGTCGGTGAATGAACAAGGTGTCAGTGAATGAAAGTGTTTGTTCACCAATGCCAGAAGTCTGCCCAGCACAATAGGTGAGTTGGAAGGTTTGGTGCATGAAGAGAACTAGGATTGAATTGGTATTGCTGAATCTTGGCTTCATTCCTCACATGACTGGGCCATTCATATTCCTGGCTAGGTTCTCTTTCGGAGAGACGGGGGAAATAGGAAAGGTGGTGGTGTCTGTCTCTATGTGAGAAGTGATCTCAGAGCGAGTGTGAAAGAGGACCTAGTTGATGGAGAGTGTGATGAGGCTGAAGTATTATGGGTGGAACTGCACATGGGGGGCGGTACTACAAAGGTCATCATTGGAGTTTGTTATAGGCCTCCCAGTGTTAATGAGGAGGTTGAGACTCAGCTCCTCCCACAGATGGAAAGGGCTGGGACAGTGATAATGGGGGATCGCAACTACCTGGAAATTGACTGGAGTAATGGTACTACAGGAACAGTTAAGGTGCAAAAATGTATAAACCTACTACAGGACAATTTTATGGTCCAGCTCATAGAGGCCCCAACTAGGAATGATGCTCTGCTGGACCTGGTCATCTCCAACCATGCTGAGCTTATTACAAATATCCATATAATGTTAGCTGTAAACAGCGAGCATATACGGGAAAATAAAAATGCTCAACTTTAAGAGAGCTAACTTTCCAAGGCTGAGAGCTGCTCTCCAAGACTTATACTAGGAGGGAATATTGGTATCGATGAACACAACACAGAAATGAGAGTCCTTCAAAAAGACTGTATGTGACCACACTGCAAAATATATTCCCAGGGGCAACAAGTATAAAAGGCTACAAATCCAACTTATTATTATTATTACATGGAGTTTATATAGCGCCAAAGGGTTTGCTCAGCGCTGTACAATAGGGGGGACAATACATGGCACAGTACAACAACAACAAACAACATAATAGGGTAAGAGGGCCCTACTCTTTCGAGCTTACAATCTAGGTGGGAGGGGGTAAAGGTACAGTAGGAAGTGGCTGAGGGGTGGGAGGAAAGAGGGAGAATGGCCGTTAGGTGAGGATGGGGTAGACTTCCCTGAAGAGATGGGTTTTGAGGGAGCGCCTGAATGTGAAGAGGGAAGGCGACAGTCTGATGGATTGGGGCAGTGATTTCCAGAGGATGGGGGAGGACCTGGAGAAGTCCTGCAGTCATGCATGGGAGGAGGAGACCAGGGAGCAGGATAGAAGGAGGTCCTGTGAGGAGCGAAGGGTACGGGTAGGGCGGTACTTGGGGATCAGGTTGGTGAGGTAGTCAGGGGCAGTGTAGTGAACGGCTTTGTAGGTCAGGGTTAGGAGTTTAAATTTGATGCGTTGGGCAATCGGGAGCCAGTGGAGGGAGAGGCAGAGGGGGGTGGCAGAGGTGGAGCGGGTGGTGAGGTGGATGAGTCTAGCCGCTGAGTTCAGGATGGTCTGGAGCGGGGAGATCCTGCACTTGGGTAGGCCAGTGAGAAGAGAGTTGCAGTAGTCAAGGCGTGAGATGATGAGGGAGTGTACAAGAAGTTTGGTGGTGTCAAGGGTGAGGAAGGAGCGTATCTTGGCAATATTGCGAAGATGGAGCCTGCATGTGTTTGTAAGTGATTTGACATGCGGTTGGAAGGAGAGGTTCGAGTCAAGAATGACGCCAAGGACTTTGGCTTGCGAGGCGGGAGTGATAGTGGAGTTGTTGGTGATGATGGATAGGATGGGGGGGGGGGGTTGTTGGCAGGGGGAAAGACGAGGAGCTCGGTTTTGGAGAGGTTGAGCTTGAGGAAATGTAGCGACATCCAGTCTGAGATGTCATTTAGGAGGTGAGTGATGCGGGCGGAGATAGTGGGGGTGAGGAGAGAACCTATGTGGCTTACGGCCAAAGTTACAAAAGCGATAGATAATAAGAAAAGAGCTTTTATTAAATATAACAATGAAGGAACGCGATCATTGTTTACACATTACAAAGAATAGAACAGAATATGCAAAAAGGAAATAAAGGCGCAAAAACTGAAAACGAACGACAGAAAGATATCAGGACGACCCCAAAACATTCCTCCAATATATGAATAGTAGAAAGGTCCGGTCCCAGCATGTAGGCCCTTTACAGAACCATCTATGGGGGGGGGGGACAAAGAGAAGGACAATGTATGAAATCCCTTCTTCAGCTCTGTGCATACAAAGGAGCATGGGGGGGCTCTTGTCCATAATGGGGGGGTGGTACTGACACCCCCCAGATGATCCACATTGGCTCACAATTGATATGATGCAGAAATATTTAGACAGAATAAAGGTGAATAAAGCCCCTGGACCGGATGGCAGACACCCACGGGGCCTTACAGAATTCAGCTCTGTCATCTCACAGCCATTGTTTCTCATTGTTAGGGACTCTTTAATGACTGGCATAGTACCACTGGATTGGTGTAAGGCCAATGTGGGGCCAATATTTATAAAGGGGACAAAATCTTTCCAAAGTAATTACAGACCTGTTAGTGGAACTTCTATAGTTGGGAAGATACTGGAGAGTTTAATAAAAGACCACAGAGAGGAGTTCTTGCTGGAAAGAAATATTGTAAGCCACAGACAGCATGGATTCATGAAAGACAGAAGTTGTCACACAAATCTGATTTCTTTTTATGAGGAGGTGAGCAAAACCTTGGACAGAGGAGTGGCGGTGGATGTGGTATACTTGGACAGAGGGGTGGTGGTGGATGTGGTATACTTGGACAGAGGGGAGGCGGTGGACGTGGTATACTTGGACAGAGGGGTGGCAGTGGACGTGGTATACTTGGACAGAGGTGGTGGTGGACGTGGTATACTTGGACAGAGGGGTGGTGGTGGATGTGGTATACTTGGATGGAGGGGTGGTGGTGGTTGTGGTATACTTGGACAGAGGGGTGGCAGTGGTATACTTGGACAGAGGAGTGGTGGTGGATGTGGTATACTTGGATGGAAGGGTGGTGGTGGTTGTGATATACTTGGACAGAGGGGTGGTGGTGGTTGTGGTATATTTGGACAGAGGGGTGGCGGTGGAAATGGTATACTTGGACAGAGGGGTGGTGGTGGATGTGGTATACTTGGACAGAGGGGTGGTGGTGGTATACTTGGACGGAGGGGTGGTGGTGGTTGTGGTATATTTGGACAGAGGGGTGGTGGTGGTTGTGGCATACTTGGACAGAGGGGTGGTGGTGGCATACTTGGACGGAGGGGTGGTGGCGGTTGTGGTATACTTGGATGGAGGGGTGGTGGTGGCATACTTGGACGGAGGGGTGGTGGTGGTTGTGGTATACTTGGATGGAGGGGTGGTGGTGGTTGTGGTATACTTGGACAGAGGGGTGGCGGTGGAAATGGTATACTTGGACAGAGGGGTGGTGGTGGTATACTTGGACGGAGGGGTGGTGGTGGTATACTTGGACGGAGGGGTGGTGGTGGATGTGGCATACTTGGACAGAGGGGTGTCGGTGGACATGGTATACTTGGACAGTGGGGTGGCGGTGGACGTGGTATACTTGCACAGTGGGTGGCGGTGGTTGTGGTATAATTGGACAGAGGGGTGGTGTTGAACGTGGTATACTTGGACAGAGGGGTGTCGGTGGTTGTGGTATAATTGGACAGAGGGGGGGCTGTGGACGTGGTATACTTGGACAGAGGGGTGGCGGTGGACTTGGTATACTTGGACAGAGGGGTGGCGGTGGACTTGGTATACTTGGACAGAGGGGGGGCTGTGGACGTGGTATACTTGGACAGAGGGGTGTCGGTGGTTGTGGTATAATTGGACAGAGGGGGGGCTGTGGACGTGGTATACTTGGACAGAGGGGTGGCGGTGGACTTGGTATACTGGGACAGAGGGGTGGCGGTGGACTTGGTATACTTGGACAGAGGGGGGGCTGTGGACGTGATATACTTGGACAGAGGGGTGGCGGTGGACTTGGTATACTTGGGCAGAGGGGTGGCAGTGAACAAGGTACAGTTGTGCTCAAAAGTTTTCCTCCCCCGGCAGAAATTGTGAAATTTTGGCATTGATATTGAAAATATGACTGATCGGCCAAAAAATGCTCTTTTATTGAAGGATGATGATCATATGAAGCCATTTATTATCAAATAGTTGTTTGGCTCCTTTTTTAAATCATAATGATAACAGAAATCACACAAATAACCTGGATCAGAAGGCTCCGCCCCCTGGATCAGAAGTCTCCGCCCCCTGGAATGTTTGGCCTTGGTACAGACACACAAGGTGACACAAACGGATTACAATGCCAATTAGAGGTTCATGTCCCACATCTGTGGCTTGTTAAATTGCAATTAGTGTCAGTGTATAAATAGTCAAGGAGTTTGTTAGCTCTTATGTGGAAGCACTGACTAGGCTAGATACTGAGTCATGGGGATCAGAAAGGAACTGTCAAAAATCCTGAATAACAAGGTAATGGAACTTTATAAAGATGGAAAAGGACATAAAGAGATGTCCAAAGCCTTGAATATTCCAATCAGTGCTGTTAAATCACCTATTAAGAAGTGGAAAGTTTGGGGATCACTTGATACCAAGCCAAGGTCAGGTAGACTTAGACCAAGTAAGATTGCAGCCACAACTGACAGAAGAATTGTTTGGGATACAAAGGGAAATCCATAGGTAACTGCAAGAAAAATCCAGGCTGCTCTGGAAAAAGACAGTGCGGTTGTTTTGAAGGAGCACGATATGATGACACTTGAACAAAAATGAGCTGCATGGTGGAGGTGCCAGAAAGAAGCCTTTACTACATCAATGACACAAGAAGGCCCGGTTAGGCATGTCAAGGTGTTGTCAGGCATTATGTAACCGGGCTTTTTTGTGGCATTGGTGCAGTAAAAGCTTCTTCCTGGCACCTCCACCATGCAGTTCATTTTTGTTCAAGTATCACCGTATTGTACTCCTTAAAATCAACCACACCATCTTTTTCCAGAGCAGCCTGGATTTCTTTTGAGGTTGCCTGTGAGGTTTTTTCTTTGAATCCCGGACAATTCTTCTGTCAGTTGTAGCTGCAATCTTTCTTGGTCTACCTGACCTTGGCTTGGTATCAAGAGATCCCCAAACTTTCCACTTCTTAATAGGTGATATAACAGTACTGACTGGCATATTCAAGGCTTTGGACATCTTTTTATGCCCTTTTCCATCTTTATAAAGATCCATTACCTTGTTACGCAGGACTTTTAACAGTTCTTTTCTGATCCCCATGGCTCAGTATCTAGCCTAGTCAGTGCTTCCACGTGAGAGCTAACAAACTCCTTGCCTATTTATACACTGACACTAATTGCAAATTAAAAAGCCACAGATGTGGGACATTAACTTCTAATTGGCATTGTAACCCGTGTGTGTCCCCTTGTGTGTCTGTACCAAGGCCAAACATTCCAGGGGGCGGAGACTTCTGATCCGGGGGTGGAGACTTCTGATCCGGGACATTTGGGGGATTTCTGTTATCATTATGCTTTAAAAGGGAGCCAAACAACTCTGTGATTATAAATGGCTTCATATGATCACTATCCCCAAATAAAAGACAGTTTTTTGGCAGATCAGTCATATTTTCAATATCAATACCAAAATGTCACAATTTCTGCCGGGGTATGCAAACTTTTGAGCACAACTGTGTATATATATATATGTCTATATGTATGTGTGTGTATATATATATATATATATATATATATATGTGTGTGTGTTTATGTATGTAAATAAATATATATATATGTGTGTGTGTGTGTGTATATATATATATATGTGTGTGTGTTTATGTATATGTGTATATAGTGTGTATATATAATATATAATGCTCAGTACATAATTGCCATAAAATAATGATGTTGATCACTGAAATTAATAACAAAAGTATGAATACAAATACACCGTGTTCCAAATTATTCTGCAAATGATATTTTCTCATTTCCCTCAATAATTGATGTAAATAACAGTCGGCATAATTCTCAGGTTACAACTAGAAGAGTACAATTCACATTTTATTGAACAAACCTCCTAATGATAACAGGATTTGTGTTCCGGATTATTCCGCACAGGAAGTTTCAAAACACTTTCTAGGTTGTAAAGAACTGAAAATTGTCATTTGTTGTGTTTGCAGCAAATTTACTGAAATCAAAAGCTATTTCAATCAAACTTTTAACAACATTGTAACTTTGTAAACATTTGAATCGGTCACGTTACATTGTAACATAGGAGCCCTTATCTGATAGCAGATCACAAGTCTCGCATCCATTGAACTTGGGAGTTTTTGGACAGTTTCTGCTTGAATTTGTTTGCAAGATGTCAGAATAGCCTCCCAGAGCTGCTGTTTGGATGTAAACTGCCTCCCACCCTCATAGATCTTTTGCTTGAGGATGCTCCAAAGGTTCTCCATAGGATTGAGGTCAGGGGAGGATGGAGGCCACACCATGACATTCTCTCCTTTTATCCCCATAGCAGCCATTGATGCAGAGGTATTCTTTGCAGCATGAGATGGTGCATTGTCACGCATGAAGATGATTTTATTACGGAAAGCATAGTTCTTCCTTCTGTACCAGGGAAGAAAGTGGTCAGTCATAAACTCCACATACTTTGCAGAGGTCATATTTACACCTTCGGGGACCCTAAAGGGGCCAACCAGCTCTGTTCCCATGATTCCGGCCCAAAACATGACTCCACCACCGCCTTGCTGACGTCACAGCCTTGTTGGAACAGGGTGGCCGTCCACCAACCATCCACTACTCCATCCATCTGGACCATCCAGGGTTGCACGGCACAGTGAACCGTGCACAGTGAACAGGACTGTTTGATAATGAGTCTTCATATATTTTTCTGCCCAATGCAGCCGTTTCTGCTTGTGAGCATTGGTTAGTGGTGGCCGAATAGAAGGTTTATGCACAGTTGCAGGACTCTGGAGGACGCTACACCTTGATGTCCGTGGGACTCCAGAGGCACCAGCAGCTTCAAATATCTGTCTGCTGCTATGTGATGGTATTTTAGCAGCTGCTCTCTTGATCCGATGCCTGGATCTGGCAGAAATCTTCCTCAATGTGCCTTTATCTGCACCAACCCGTCTGTGCTCTGAATCAGCCACAAATCTCTTCATAGTGCGATGATCACGCTTAGATTTTCATGAAATATCGAATGTTTTCATACCTCGTCCAAGGCATCAAACTATTTCACTCTTTTCAGCAGCAGAGAGATCCTTTTTCTTCCCCATATTGCTTGAAAATGGTGCTCTGCTTAATAATGTGGAACGCCGTCCTTTAGTAGTTTTTCCTTCAATTGGGCTCACCGGCCAATCTAATTATCACAGGTGTCTGAGATTGTTTTCAGTGATCAAAAAAGCCCTGACACACAATGCCATCCATGAGTTACACTGAAAAACAAAAGATTTCATCTTTGTGACACTTAAATAGAATTTGCAGAATAATTTGGAACACGGTGTAGTAATAAATCCATGATTCAGCTTTACCTGTACATTGTGATCAGAGCATATCGATCTTTTGCTGAGTGATTTGCATTAAATCCATGTTATTAGAGCTCTTAAAATGCTTCAGCAACTCTTTAGAACTCTTTCCAAGTGATCAGACGGGTTTAGAGGAATATTATGAGGAAGTATTGTGTTCGATGTGTCAGAATTGTAACAACGGCAGTGGAGAGAGGAACTTCAAACAATCAATCAACAGCAGAGGCTGCTCAGATGGCGGTGGAATGCACGCCGGTATGTAACCACTAGTGGGTGCCTGCTCAATGTGTTCCAGCCGCCATCTTTACTTGTCACTGGAGGGCATATCACAGGAGGTGCAACCGAGAAGCCGCTGAAACCGCCCATATGTACATCCGAACAGACAGAGGGCGGCTGCACACAGCCACAGTCTACTGCTCACTGCGTCGTCACTTGCGGAATGGAGAGCCCAGGAACCAACACCTCCATCCCACAACACAAGGAGGGATGGAGGGGCACAGCGTCCACCTTGTACTAGATGGAAGAGTTTATGGATTATGATTAGAGATGAGCGAATCGAACCAGGCGAAGTGGAATTCGATACGAATTTCAGGAAAAATTTGATTCGCGTCAAATCCAAATATTAGCCTACTTCGGGTGCGCGAATCGGATTTTTCCCGATCAGCCGGCAAAAGTGTCCCTGCAGAGAGCTCCGCTATTTCTGACAGTTCTCTGACAGTTCCTTCACATGTACAGCGGTTGAAACATTGTATCTATTTGTTTCCATTTAGGATACAGATGTTTTTATTCGGAAACAGATACAATGTTTCAACCGCTGTAAATGTGAAAGTCAGAGAACTGTCAGAAATAGAGGAGCTCTGCAGATACACTTAGCGGAGCTCTGCAGATACACTTTTTGCCGGTTTGGAATTCTTCTTATTTTCATCCTACTTCTTCTTCTTCTTCTTCTTCTTCTTCTTCATCCTCATCCTCAGAAGAAGAAGAAGAGGATGAGGATGAGGATGAAGAAGAAGAAGTAGGATGAAAATAAGAATAATTCCAAGCCGGCAAAAAGTGTATCTGCAGAGCTCCTCTAAGTGTATCTGCAGAATAGAGGAGCTCTGCAGATACACTTTTTGCCGGCTTGGAATTATTCTTATTTTCATCCTACTTCTTCTTCTTCCTCTTCATCCTCATCCTCTTCTTCTTCTTCTGAGGATGAAGAAGAAGAAGAAGTAGGATGAAAATAAGAAGAATTCCAAGCCGGCAAAAAGTGTATCTGCAGAGCTCCTCTAAGTGTATCTGCAGAATAGAGGAGCTCTGCAGATACACTTTTTGCCGGCTTGGAATTCTTCTTATTTTCATCCTACTTCTTCTTCTTCTTCCTCTTCATCCTCATCCTCTTCTTCTTCTTCTGAGGATGAGGATGAAGAAGAAGAAGAAGTAGGATGAAAATAAGAAGAATTCCAAGCCGGCAAAAAGTGTATCTGCAGAGCTCCTCTAAGTGTATCTGCAGAATGTCATTTATGGAAACAAATAGATACAATGTTTCAACCGCTGTATGGAGTGAATGTCACAGAACTGTCAGGAATAGCGGAGCTCTGCAGATACACTTAGCGGAGCTCTGCAGATACACTTTTTGCCGGCTTGGAATTCTTCTTATTTTCATCCTACTTCTTCTTCTTCTTCTTCTTCTTCATCCTCATCCTCAGAAGAAGAGGATGAGGATGAAGAAGTAGGATGAAAATAAGAAGAATTACAAGCCGGCAAAAAGTGTATCTGCAGAGCTCCGCTAAGTGTATCTGCAGAGCTCCGCTAAGAAATAGCGGAGCTCTGCAGATACACTTTTTGCCGGCTTGGAATTCTCCTTCTTCTCATCCTTCTTCTTCTTCTCATCCTTCTTCTTCTTCTCATCCTTCTCCTTCTTCTCATCCTTCTCCTTCTTCTCATCCTTCTTCTTCTTCTCATCCTTCTCCTTCTTCTCATCCTTCTTCTTCTCATCCTTCTCCTTCTTCTCATCCTTCTCCTTCTTCTCATCCTTCTCCTTCTTCTCATCCTTCTCCTTCTTCTCATCCTTCTCCTCATCCTTCTTCTCATCCTTCTCCTTCTTCTCATCCTTCTCCTTCTCCTTCTTCTCATCCTTCTCCTTCTTCTCATCCTTCTCCTTCTTCTCATCCTTCTCCTTCTCCATCTTCTCATCCTTCTCCTTCTCCATCTTCTCATCCTTCTCCTTCTCCTTCTTCTCATCCTTCTCCTTCTTCTCATCCTTCTTCTCATCCTTCTTCTCATCCTTCTCCTTCTTCTCATCCTTCTTCTCATCCTTCTCCTTCTTCTCATCCTTCTCCTTCTTCTCATCCTTCTTCTTCTTCTCATCCTTCTTCTTCTCATCCTTCTCCTTCTTCTCATCCTTCTTCTCATCCTTCTCCTTCTTCTCATCCTTCTTCTCATCCTTCTCCTTCTTCTCATCCTTCTCCTTCTTCTCATCCTTCTCCTTCTCCTTCTTCTCATCCTTCTCCTTCTCCTTCTTCTCATCCTTCTCCTTCTCCTTCTTCTCATCCTTCTCCTTCTCCTTCTCCTTCCTCATCTCCAAGGGCATTTAAATTAAAGGTACAGTGTTCTGCACTAATTTAAAGGCTCTCTGAAGCCTAGAAACCCTTTTTATAAGTTAACTTCGTAGCGAATAAATTCGCATCAAATCAAATTTCTTCCTGAAATTCGGCGAATCAGCCGAATCGAATTTTTGAATAATTCGCTCATCTCTAATTATGATCCAAAGGAGGAAGGAAAAAAAGGGGGGAAATTATGCAAATAACTTAAAAAATAAAATAAATGATTAACTAACAATTGATGGACCACAACACTGGTAAATTGAATTGATGAATAACGATAATGAAAAATATTTGAAAATATTTAAAATAATGATAAAAAAATCTATATATATATAAAAAATTTAATAAATGATAGTTATTGACTGAATAAATAAAAATGAATGAATGAATAGAAGAGAATGAAACAGAAACTAGTATATACAGTAAATATGAAAAATAAAGACAAAAATAAAACAGGGAGACCATAATAATAATTAATTAATGAATTTATGATGAATCATAATAAATGATGAATGATAAAAATGAATAAAAGACCAAAAACTGAGAACCTTCCAGACCTCTACGAATTGTGGGAATAAATGAATAAAAAAATAAGAAAAGACATTGGGCTGGAGATAAATTGTTCATGAAAAGAATGAGTAGATTTCATGTGATGTAACTCCTGTTTAAAACAGATGGAGACTTTTCATAGGGACTATATCAAGGCATGTGTTTCAAGATCATCATTCAGACCTTTTGGGGATAAAGTATCTAGTGTAAAAATCCAAGTGTTTTCTCTCCTGCAGAACCTTTGGTTTCTCCTGCCATTGTCCAGATCTTTCAGTATGGCCTCCACCCCAAAGACTCTGATACCACAGTAACTACCTTGGTGGACTTCTTTAACCCCTCCCCTACCGGGCACTTATACCCCCTTCCTGCCCAGGCCAATTTCCAGCTTTCAGCGCTGTCATACTTTGAATGACAATTGCGCAGTCATGCAACACTGTACCTATATTAAATTTTTATCATTTTTTTGAGACAGACAGAGCTTTATTTTGGTGGTATTTAATCACCTCTGGGATTTTTATTTTTTCTTAAACAAACCAAAAACCACTGAAAATTTTGAAAAAAAAAAAGTTTTTTTTGTAGTTTTTGTTATACAATTTTGTAAATAAGTGATTTTTCTCCTTCACTGATGTGCGCTAATGAAGCTGCAGTGATGGGCACTGATAGGCTGCACTGATGGACACTGATAGGTGGCACTGATGGGCACTGATGAGGAGGCACTGGTAGGTTGCACTGATGGGCATTGACAGGCATCACTGATGGGCACTGAAAGGCAGCACTGATATATGACACTGATAGGTGGCACTGATAAGCAGCACTGACAGGTGGCACTGACTGGCACTGTTAGGTGGCACTGACTGGCACTGATAGGCAGCACTGACTGGCACTGATAGACAGCACTGACTGGCACTGATAGGCGACACTGACTGGCACTGATAGGCGGCACTGATTGGCAGCACTGATAGGTGGCACTGATTGGCATTGATAGGTGGCACTGATGGGTGACATTGAAAGGCAGCTCAGATGGGCACTGATATGTGGCATTGATGTGCACTGGTATGCACTGATATGTGGCATTGATGGGCACTGGCATGTGGCACTGATGAGCACTGACAGGTGACACTTCTGGGGCCACACTGATCATCAGGGCACACTGATCATCAGTGCCCTGATGATCAGTGTACATGTCCCCTCCGCGGAAAGCCGATTACCGGTTCTCCTCTCCTCTGTCAGCGTGACAGCTCGAGAGGAGAGAAATGCTGATAACCAGCATTTCCGTGTTTACATGTGATCAGCTGTGATTGGACACAGCTGATCACATGACCGAGCCGACATCTTTTGCTCTTTCCGTGATCTGCTGTGTCTGAGGGACACAGCACACCGGTGATCGTCGCGCTGCGTGCTCCCTGAGCCGTGCATGCGCAATGAGAATGGTAGGACATCATATGACATCCTATCAGAACGAGAGAACCACCTTGCGCCTGTCATTGTACTATAGGGCGGGCGGAAGGTGGTTAAAATGATGGGGGACAGAGCATTTTTTTTTACCATTTTTTGATACTGCTTTTATTTCACTGATGTGAATTCTCAAAGGACAGGAAGTACAGCCTGTATAGAGTAAGCCACATGGGCACAAAAGTCCATACAGAACAAAAGAAGTACTACAGTTAATGATCCCAAGTGACCTCGCAGGTGCCACAGTTGGGGACACCACATCTATAATTCCCTTTTTGGTCAAAGAGACCAGACCATGGGCCTGGAACAGATTTAGGAAGGCTCGTCGTCTTGAGAAGCCTACTGGGAGCTAGGATACATCTAAGGTATGAGATTCAGAACGGTTCTGTACGAGATTTAATAATAGATCCTGGGCCATCAAACAGATTCTTTCCAAAAGTTGGAACATTCTCAAAAATGATCCTGCCCTGGGTCACTCACTTCCACAGAAGCCGAGCTTGATCTTTAGGAAACCCAGAGACCTTAGAAATAATTACTTTATTATTAATAATCCTTAATAGGGGCCTCAATGTATTTTCCAATTCACTCCAAGGGTCCTTTAATGGCTGAGATGATGGGCCTCCCTGATGGAATAACCAACTTCTTATGTACCTTGGGGATAATGTAGATAGTGGGGATGTTATAGTCCTCCACATGTAGATAACTGTATTCCTTCTCGGTGATAAGGCCCACCTCACATGCCAGGGAGAGTTCATGATTAAGGAGCGAAACCACCCTGGGAAAAGGATTCCTCTCTAGTTTACTGTATGTAGAAGTATCTTGAAGCTGCCTTTTGATCTCACATTCATAATCATCCGTAGACATGAACACCACATTACTGCATTTGGTTGAGTGCTTCCTTAAGTTCCCTGAGTGCCTGTCTCTCATGCTGTGAAAGGTTATCAACACCACTTGGTCTCCAATCAAGCTGTGCCAAGTCATGATGAACCAGATCAAGGAATACTCCCAGCCATCGATTTTTCCGGATCTGGGGCATTTTAGTAGATTTTATAGGTAGACAACCCTGTCTTTTTATTATTATTATACAGTATTTATAAAGCGCCAATAGTTCGCTCAGTGCTGTACATTACAAAGGGGGACAGAACATGTGACAGAACAATACCAATACAATGCAAAACATGAGGGGATTGAGGGCCCTGATCCTTGGAGCTTACAATCTAGGAGGGGGGGGATGGTGGCACAGGAGGAGATACCTGTGGGGGATGGGGTGGTAGGGAGAGTGGAGGAAGTCGGTCAAGTTAGCAGTGGGTAGGGTAGGCTTCCCTGAAGAGATGGGTTTTCAGGGTGCGCCTAAAGGAGAGGAGAGTAGGTGATAATCTGATGGGTTGGGGCAGGGAGTTCCAGAGGATGGGTGACACCCTGGAGAAGTCCTGGAGGCGGGCATGGGAGGAGGAGACCAGGGAACTAGAGAGAAGGAGGTCTTGTGAGGAGCGGAGTGTGCGTGTTGGGTGGTACTTGGATATTAGGTCAGTGATGTAGTTCGGGGCAGTATGGTGGATGGCTTTGAACGTCAGTGTTAGGATTTTGAATTTGATCTGTTGCGCAATCGGAAGCCAGTGGAGGGATTGGCAGAGAGGGGTGGAGGACACTGAGTGGAGGCCAGTGGAGGGATTGGCAGAGGGGGGTGGCGGAGACGGAGCGGTTGGAAAGGTGAATGAGTCTGGCAGCCGTATTCAGGATGGACTGAAGCGGGGATAGCCAGCGGCGAGGCAGGCCAGTGAGGAGGGAGTTGCAGTAGTCGAGTCGTGATATGATGAGGGAGTGGATGAGCTGTTTAGTGGTTTCTGGGGTTAGGAACGTGCAGATTTTAGCGATGTAGCGGAGGTGGAGTCTGCACAAGCTTGTTAAAGATTGAACCAGGTAAGTACTCACAGTAATCAGGTAACACAGGAACAGAATAGACCGAATGGCATTCAATGACAGCTCAGGGCAATTTAAATACCGCGCCCTGCACTGTCATTGGTGCCCAGCGCGCGCGCGCGTCACTCAGTGCGCATGCGCAAGCTCGCCGCGGCTGGCCCGGACCTAGTGCCCGCATTCCTGTGTGAGGTGGCGCACTGCGCCTGCGCCAGGACCAGCGCCGTGGCGATCCCTGCCAGCGTGATTGCACGTTGGCTGGTGGGAGGAACAAATTGTTTATTCATCCCCCTGTACATCGATGATGTCCTCATGCTATGGGAAGGCACTGAGTCGACGCTTCATGCATTTTTGTCTGAACTCAATAATAACAATCGTAATATCAAACTCTCCTATACCTTTAACTATAGGGAACCTCATTCCTTGATCTGTCAGTATGGATTGAGGGTGATGCCCTCCATATTAAAACGTATAGGAGAGAGGTGAGGAGCAAGGAATTAACAGCTGTAGATTTACAGCTGTCAATTCCTTGCTCCTCACCTCTAGCCCCCATCCACATTCTCTGATCCGGGGGATCCCCACTGGACAATGTCTGTGTATTTGCAGAAATTGTACCTGTGGTGACGACTATGAACAAGAAGCAGATGGCCTCTATAACAGATTTCAGGAAAGGGGGTATCAACATAGTACTCTTAGACAATCCAAAGTGAAGCCTCTAAATGTAAGCGGGAAGTTATTACATACATGTACTGACAATTCTGTCTCTCATGATCTGTCTTCTGTGCGTATTATTACCCGGTTTGGGGTCCAGTGGGAGGCGGTACGGGAAGTTCTTACTAAGCATTGGCACATCCTTACTCAGTCCCCTGAATTATCTCAGATTGTAGGCCCTAGACCCCTTATGGTCACTAAGCGAGCAATGAACCTGAGGGACAATCTAGTTCAATCCGAATTCACACCAACAAACAATTGGCTAACAGATTTAGCTCCGCTCATCGGAATGTTTCCCTGTGAACGATGTAGTATATGCAGGTAAGTTGACCGGACAGACAGATTTTCTGCTGTCAACAGACAGAAAGTTTTTCATTTAAAGCAATTCAGGAACTGTGCCACCACACGTGTGAAATACATGCTCCAGTGTCCTTGTGACAAAATATATATTGGAAAAACAAAACGGCAATCACGTATACGAATGGGTGAACATTTAGGACGCTTTTGTAATAAACACGATCGAACTCCTGTAGGTGAACATTTAGGACGCATTTGTAATAAACACGATCGAACTCCTGTAGGTGCACATTTAGGACGCATTTGTAATAAACACGATCGAACTCCTGCAGCTGAACATTTTGCTAAATTCCACAATTCATCTCCTGTCGGTTTGCGTGTGAAGGCCATTTATGCACTCAATTTGCCCAATCGTAGGGGTGACTTTGATACAATTCTTTTATGTAAGAAGAAGGAATGGCTCTTTAAAATTGGATCCCAGCACCTAGTGGCTTAAATACTGAATTCAGTTTACAGGTCTTTCTTGACCCATAACTGTCCTTTTTGCCCCCTACTCACTCCTATAATTCCCATTTGTTAACAATCGGCTATATATGCTGACTAATCCTATCTCTTTCCTGTTTGGCCATTTGGTTACTCTGGCTCACTATGGCATATACTGTACTTTATATGGGGTTCTAGTTGCCCCTATGTATGGGAATGTTTGCCCCGTTATGTATATTTGAATCCCCTCTTTTTGTTTTATTTATATGATGATTTGTAGCATTTTTGCATTGCTGGAATGACTTTTCTGTAGTGGCCATTTTTCCTGTGTGACGACTGTGTCCCCTATAAATGTCTTCAACAATATGGCCGCTACATCCTGAATAAGCTCACGTGACTCAATGGGTGAAATGCATTGACATCACAGCGTTGTAACGCTCACTTCCTCGCCATCCGGGTCCTCCTTGGCGGCTCTACAATCTGACCACACCAGACCATCTGACAGACTCTCCATCCCTGGACAACCACATGGTATGCTCCTGCAGCTCTCATGTTGCAGCTAGTCAAGATCACCATAGATGTCGGTATATGGTTGGCTGAGCAGACATTGTTTTCACATTAAGGCATCAATATATTGGGAAAATTCCCCACAATAGCAAATTGCTCGGTTGAGTTACTTATTGGATGTATTTATCCTTATGGCGGGAAAGCGATTCATTACAGATCTGTACAACAGCTCACCCCCCATTTATTGTATCCTGTATACTGCCAATCATACTGAGATTATGGCCATTTACATCTCCAATCAAGGATGATTTAGTGGACTGTCCTCTATGGGAAGTATATGGGTCTGTCATGCATCTATGGCCTCAACAACCATCAAGGGATTGATCCATGTGGTCTAATAAATGATAACCGTTTGTCTCCCCATTTCTATATACTGCTTACAGTTGTTTTATCATTTCCCTCTATTGGGGGTCCATCTATTTGGTTTATAGGCACAACGGGCTGTATTCCTATCCTTACAATTATCTTTCACACATGTGAGTGTTCTGGACTGCCTTCTATGGATATACCGGGATTCATATACACCTACACAAGGACTGCCTGAGTCTGTTTTATTGTGTTGAAGTTTTTTGATCCTGCCACAATCTACATTTGGCTCCACTGCCTTCTGTGATTACTCTACTTCCATTTTTTTTTTATTATTTTTGATCTCCCTTGATTTCTATGTTTGATGTGGAATGACCCTCTTTGGGTTTCACAGTCCCTCATTATATTGGCCAATCTTAGTGCTGTACGTGTGCGTGTAGCGTGGACCCGGGTGCCTAGGTGGGTGCCTCTCTGTATGGCAACGTTGTCATGATTTTATTGTGCTGGGTGGAGGGCAATGTCAGCTTTCTATTGTTGTCATGCCAATTTCAATACAAATTGTGTTTCAAGCCGCAGCTCTGTTCTCTTGAGGACTTCTCTTCCAGTGAGTTCTTTACTCGTGGGTTTCCATTGTTATTTCTGGATTTCACCTCAAACAATAAAGACTTTGAATTCTGCGTTTCACACCTCAGTGTCTGAATTGCATTATTCCCAGAGTACTTTGTATCCGGCGTGATTGGACGGAGGGTGCCGGCACAAAACCGATCTATCCTAACAATGGCCAAAACTCATCACAGCTGGGGGAAGGATCGTCACATTCATTCAACTAAGATTTTTTAAATAGATCTCTAAATAGTTATGAAATCTCTCACCACAAAATGTACTCAGCCAATGAAAGGCAATGACTCCATTTTTATTTTTCTACTGTTATCAATGACCAACAATTTTGGTGTGCCCACAGTGACAGAGTCTGACAGCCCTGCACTAGATGGTCATAGGAAACCACTATATGAAATAAAATACGGACAATATGTGCTGAGCTGAGCAAACACATTTCATATTTATTCCACTCATTTTATAAACATAGACCTCTAAGAATTTGTGAAAGATTACACTGAAAAATGGCTAACCCGGTCCCACACCTTCATCCATGTCTTTGGTGACCTCTGATCTCCTTATGAACTGTTTCTTCCATGATGAAGATCAGCCATGGAGTATATCTGAGGTGTATATCAGGGTGTGCTTCTTCCCCACATGAGAGCTGGAATGTCCAGCAACATTCATCTAGAAGACATTTCCCACACTCAAGGCACTAATACACCTCCAGGGTTGTGTGGGATCTCTGATGTACAGGAAGACAGGACTTCAGTGAGGAACATTTCCCTCATCCAAGACAGGAAAGTGGCTTCTCTCCCGTGTGAGACTTCTGATGCTTGTAAAGATGTGATTTCCTTGAAAAAAATTTCCCGTACTCAGGACAGGAAAGTGGCTTTTCCTCTGTGTGCAATCTCTGATGTCTGTGAAGATGTGATTTCCTTGAAAAACATTTCCCGCACTCAAGACAGGAATATGGCTTCTCTCCTGTGTGAGATCTCTGATGTATGTAAAGATTGGACTTTCTTGAAAAACTATTCCCACACTCAGGACAGGAATACGGCTTCTCTCCTGTGTGAGATCTCCGATGTTTGTGAAGACTAGACTTTTCTGAAAAACATTTTCCACATTCAGGACAGGAGTAAGGCTTCTCCCCTGTGTGAGATCTCTGATGTGTGTAAAGATCAGATTTCTGTGAAAAGCATTTCTTGCACTCAGGACATGAATATGGCTTCTCCCCTGTGTGAGACCTCTGATGGATTTGAAGATTGGTCTTTAATGAAAAACATTTCCCGCACTCAGGGCAAGAAAACGGCTTCTCCCCTGTGTGAGATCTCTGATGTCTGTAAAAATTGGACTTACCAGAAAAACATTTCCCACACTCAGGACAGGTATATGGCTTCTCTCCTGTGTGAGATCTCTGATGTATTTGAAGATTGGTCTTTAATGAAAAAC
This sequence comes from Staurois parvus, assembly GCF_062004578.1. NCBI lineage: Eukaryota > Metazoa > Chordata > Amphibia > Anura > Ranidae > Staurois > Staurois parvus. The sequence continues at coordinate 923,550 of NW_028318019.1, forward strand.
ATTTCCCGCACTCAAGACAGGAAAATGGCTTCTCACCTGTGTGAGATCTTTTGTGCATGTTAAGATGTGATTTAAAACAGAAACCCTTCCCGCACTCAGTACAGGAAAACCTCTTCTCTGTTGGAAGACCGACCCAGTCCCGCACAGTCTGAGGTTCCTCAGGATACGAGGAATCCGATGGTCCATCTACACTGGGTGGTGCCGGATGGACATTGGAGGGAGCCGGGTTTTCTCCTGGACTATACTGTGTGATGTCCTCATCTTCTACTTTCCAGTCTGGAGACAAAGTGAGACAATCCTCGGAGGTTTTCCTCATCTCCCGGCCATGGACTAAAATACAAAGACAAAGAGGATTACTAGACAGGAGCTGATTGGTTCCCCCAAACCAGGACTCCGCCCACATCAGGCAGCTTGGTCTCTGAGGAGCTTACAATTCCACCCTCAAGGGAACTAGGAAATGGCTCCTCTGATCTCCTACCAGGTCATTTCTTTATTCATGGACCTTAGTCAGAGAGTGAGGAAACAACCAGAACTGTCTTTTATAGGAGGGACAGTGATGAGGGGATTATAGGACGAGGGTCCCCACCCCCTCTATTACTCATCGCCATCTTCTCTTTTCATGTGACAACACTGAAAAAAACTTTGCTACAATGTGTCGTACTACAGCTTGTATAACATATAAATTTGCTGTCCCCTCAAAATAACTCAATGCAGCCATTAATGTCTAAACCACTGGCAAAAAAAGTGTGCCCACTCCTAAGTAAAAATGTCCAAATTGTGCCGAAAGTGTCAATATTTTGCATAGCCACCATTATTTTCCAGCACTGCCTTAACCCTCTTGGGCAGGTGTGTTAAATTTGTTGTTATCGCTCTCACTCACATACTGGTCACTGGAAGTTCAGCATGGCACCTCATGGCTAAGAAATCTCTGAGTATCTGAAAAAAAGAATTGTTGCTCTACATAAAGATGGCCGAGGCTATAAGAAGATTGCCAAGACCATGAAACTGAGCTGCAGCACGGTGACCAAGACCATACAGCGGTTTAACAGGACAGGTTCCACTCAGAACAGGCCTCGCCATGGTTGACCAAAGTTGCGTGCACGTACTCAGCATCATATCCAGAGGTTGTCTTTGGGAAATAGACGTATGAGTGCTGCCAGCATTGCTGAAGAGGTTGAAGGGGGGGGGGGGGGGGTCAGCCTGTCAGTGCTCAGACCATACGTCGCACAATGTATCACATTGGTCTTCATGGCTGTCATCCCAGAAGGAAGCCTCTTCTAAAGATGATGCACAAGGAAGCCCACAAACAGTTTGCTGAAGACAAGCAGACTAAGGACATGGATTACTGGAACCGTCTCCTGTGGTCTGATGACACCAACATCAACTGATTCGGTTCAGATGGTGTCAGGCGTGTGTGGTGGCAACCAGGTGAGGAGTACAAAGACCACCGTGTCTTGCCTACAATCAAGCATGGTGGTGGGAGTGTCATGGTCTGGGGCTGCATGAGTGCTGCCGGCACTGGGGGGCTACAGTTCATTGAGGGAACCATGAATGCCAACATGTACTGTGACATACTGAAGCAGAGCATGATCCCCTCCCTTCAGAGTCTGGATGCAGGGCAGTATTCCAACATTATAACGACCGCAAACACACCTCCAAGACCACCACTGCCTTGCTAAAGAAGCTGAGGGTAAAGGTGATGGACTGGCCAAGCATGTCTCCAGACCTAAACCCTATTGAGCATCTGTGGGGCATCCTCAAATGGAAGGTGGAAGAGAGCAACTCCACCAGCTCAGTGATGTCGTCATGGAGGAGTGGAAGAGGACTCCAATGGCAACCTGTGAAGCTCTGGTGACCTCCATGCCCAAGAGGGTGAAGGCAGTGCTGGAAAATAATGGCACAAAATATTGACACTTTGGGCCCAATTTGGATATTTTTACCTAGGAGTGGGCACACTTTGTTTGCCAGCAGTTTAGATATTAATGGCGGTGTGTTGAGTTATTTTGAGGGGACAGCAAATTTCCATGTTATACAAGCTGTACACTGACTACGTCACATTGTAGCAAAGTGTCATTTCTTCAGTGTTGTCACATGAAAAGAGAGAATCAAATATTGACACAAATGTGAGGGGGGCTCACTTCTGGGAGATACTGTAGCAGAGGGTGGAGAGAAGAAGTCAGGACTATGGAATGTACAATATATTGTATAAGATACAGCAGATATGACTATATAGTATCAGAATGACGTAATGTACAATATAGAATATATAGTGCAGGGGTCAGGAGTATATAATGTACAACATAGAGAATATAGTGCAGGGGTCAGGAGTATGTAATGTACAACATAGAGTATATAGTGCAGGGGTCAGGAGTATATAATGTACAACATAGAGAATATAGTGCAGGGGTCAGGAGTATGTAATGTACAACATAGAGCAGGGGTGGGCAAACTTTTTGACTTGAGGGCCGCAATGGGTTCATATATTGGACCCGGGGGCCGGACCAAGAGTAGATGAATGATGTGTATGTGTCATCCATAGTAAGTATAGTAATATTCCCCCATAGTAAGCATAGTAATTAATCCCCCATAGTAATTAATCCCCCATATAGTAATTCATCCCCCATATAGTAATTCATCCCCCATAGTAATTCATCCCCCATATAGTAATTCGTCCCCCATATAGTAATTCGTCCCCCATATAGTAATTCGTCCCCCATAGTAATTCATCCCCCCTATAGTAATTCATCCCCCATAATAATTCATCCCCCATATAGTAATTCATCCCCCATAGTAATTCATCCCCCACATAGTAATTCATCCCCCACATAGTAATTCATCCCCCATATTAATTCATCCCCCATATTAATTCATCCCCCATATAGTAATTCATCCCCCATATAGTAAGTCCTCCATATAGTAATTCATTCCCCATATAGTAAGTCCTCCATATAGTAATTCATTCCCCATATAGTAAGTCCCCCATATAGTAATTCATTCCCCATATAGTAAGTCCCCCATATAGTAATTCATTCCCCATATAGTAAGTCCTCCATATAGTAATTCATTCCCCATATAGTAAGTCCCCCATATAGTAATTCATTCCCCATATAGTAAGTCCCCCCTATAGTAATTCATCCCCCATATAGTAAGTCCCCCATATAGTAAGTCCCCCCCCTGTGTCAATTCACTTACCTTTGGTCCGCGCGTTCCTCTCGTATTCCCGCGCCGTTCTGGTCTTCAGGGAGGACTGTGAGAGGAGTTCGTCACGCTGCCCCGCCTACATCCTGGCTGCCCCGCCTACATCCTGACAGCTGCAGAGTCCTGACGTCCGAGAGGAGGGAGGGGGGCGGCCATCCGAGAGGGGGGGCGGCCATCCGAGAGGAGAGGAGGGGAGAGGAGGGAGGGGAGCGGGCGCCCGGCACACAGGAGAGCCGCATCTAAATTTGTAAAGAGCCGCGGCTTGCCGACCACTGGCCTTGCGGGAGCCTAGCTCCGCGGGCCGGATTAAAAGGTCCGCCGGGCCGTAGTTTGCCCATTGCTGACATAGAGTATATAGTGCAGGGATCAGGAGTATGTAATGTACAACATAGAGTATATAGTGCAGGGGTCAGGAGTATGTAATGTACAACATAGAGTATATAGTGCAGGGGTCAGGAGTATGTAATGTACAACATAGAGTATATAGGGCAGGGGTCAGGAGTATGTAATGTACAACATAGAGTATATAGGGCAGGGGTCAGGACTATGGAATGTACAACATAGAGTATATAGTGCAGGGGTCAGGAGAATGTAATGTACAACATGGAGTATATAGTGCAGGGGTCAGGAGTATGTAATGTACAACATAGAGTATATAGTGCAGGGGTCAGGAGTATGTAATGTACAACATAGAGTATATAGTGCAGGGGTCAGGAGTATGTAATGTACAACATAGAGTATATAGTGCAGGGGTCAGGAGAATGTAATGTACAACATGGAGTATATAGTGCAGGGGTCAGGAGTATGTAATGTACAACATAGAGTATATAGTGCAGGGGTCAGGAGTATGTAATGTACAACATAGAGTATATAGTGCCGGGGTCAGGAGTATGTAATGTACAACATAGAGTATATAGTGCAGGGGTCAGGAGTATGTAATGTACAACATAGAGTATATAGTGCAGGGGTCAGGAGAATGTAATGTACAACATGGAGTATATAGTGCAGGGGTCAGGAGTATGTAATGTACAACAGAGTATATAGTGCATAGAGTATATTAGTAATCAGTGGCAGTTTACTGTAGACAAGTTGCAGAGATCCCACACCGCTGCCTCCGATCTCCTGAGACTGCACTCAGTGACTTGGGTCTGAGACTATACAGACATATCCCTCCACCCGGCACAGCCAGCAGACAACAGAGTAACCCTGGGAGAATTGCTCTGTCACAGAGCCTTTTAAATCCAGGATATGGGGAAGAAGACCTCAGGTACATTCCCCAGGTACCTAGGTCATAGAATGCCTATGAAGGAGATCAACATTTTCCTGCCAGCTGAACCCCAGAACCTCCATAAATCCAGTCTAGATACATAAATTGTGTCTGCAGCACAGAGAAGGAAGATTATCCGAGAGAAATCCAGGAATACAGGACGGGGAACACAGCTCAGGAAAGTGACCAGGGGATTACAGGCTGATATCACCCAGTCCCCGCCCTACTCTGGACCAATCAGTGAGCAGTATGGGTGGAGGAATGGATTTAGTGTTCATGACCCACCTGTGCTGATCTCTGTAGGAGTGTCCTCCTCTATAAATGTCCCCGTTATTCCATCCTCCTCCATAGACTGCTGATCATCCCTCACATACGCCTCTTCTTCTTCTGATTTTACCTCAACTTTTATATCTATCGGATCTTCACCCTAAACCAAGAAAAGTAGAGAAAATATCACATGTAAAATAAAATCTCACACACAAAATCCACACTTCATCTCTATGAATTCATGTTCTAGATGCTCCATCCCACCAACCTTGTAATAGTGAGGGATGGTGTGACCTTCCTGTGTGGAATCCCGGGAATACAGAGGACGGGGACATCTCTCTGGTGGGTTCCTGGTATTAGGTGGCTCCATCATATCCTTGTGTCCTTCTGAAAACTCCTCCATCACTCCATACTCCTCATCCTCCTCTTTATACTCTTCTTTAACATCAATATTATCATCCCCGAGGATTCCACTCTGAAAGATATAATAAAACATTCATTGTAACAAACATGCTGTGTATAAATCACAACTACCAATAATTGTCATCATCTACCTGATGATGGTGAGGGATGGTGTGACCTTCCTGTGTGGAATCCCGGGAATACAGAGGACGGGGACATCTCTCTGGTGGGTTCCCATGACTGGATCCATCTGTAGGAAACACACACACTTACTGAATCCATTGTTTCTATGTGTTTATCAGATGATGGGGGATCTAGGTGGATCCTCCGTACTGCTCTCTCCTTTACAATAAAGTCTCCTCTTACCCGGTGATGTGAGGGGCGGCTGATTGTCCATCATGACGTCCTTGTAGAGATCCTTGTGTCCTTCTAAACCATGTAGGCCAGCTTTGGGAGCAAGATATATTATCATCAACTCCTCCCCCTGAAGGAATTAATCTCAGTATTACCTCCTTTGCTGCCAGATCCAGGAATGTCTCCTCTCTGCTTCCTACTTACTCATGTTTCCCCTGGAACTTCCTGTCTGTACCTGATATCACTTCCTGTCTGTATCTGACATCACTTCCTGTCTGTCTTCCATAGAGACTTCCTGTCTGTACCTGACATCACTTCCTGTCTATACCTGACATCACTTCCTGTCTGTACCTGACATCACTTCCTGTCTTCCATAGAGACTTCCTGTCTGGGTAGAAGTGAGATCCCCACTTTGTGGAGCTCAGAGGAACTGCAGCCCCGAGAAGCGTCTGGTAGTGTGACCCCGGCCTTGTGCTGGGTGTGTATGGACTGTAGATCCTTATAGAGGGGTCACCTCCACTCCCACCAAGGGGGACAGAAATATATGACTCCTCGGGGGAGGGGTTTTGGCCCCTTTGATTTTGCAGTAACATTGATTGCAGATTTAGTCCTGTAGAACATCTGGTATATGGATACAAAGCCCCCCAGCTGGGAGTAAAGGGTGGAAATGGCTGGTGACCCCCAGATTTGGGCAATGATGTCATCACTATAAATGGATAAAACCCGCGCTATGTGTAACAACTCCAAACCTACAAAAACCTTCTAGCGGACTGCTGCTGTAACAAAGGGAAGGATTCCCTGTCATCTAGAAGAGCATTATGTGTCACAGCGCTGTCCTATTGTGTGTGCACAGAAATCATCACAAATACACTACAAATATGTGGAGACATTCAGAGATAAAGAGCTCGGGGCTCCAAATCCTATTCTCTGCACATCCACTGCTTCCACTTTACACCCACTTCATTGGTCTTATGGGGTTTATCAATAAATGAAGGAAACTGAACCGTGTGCAAATCCATCCACAACATAAAGTGCTTTGTGCTCAAGATGCTGCTCCCTGCACATCCACTGCTTCCACTTTACACCCACTTCATTGATCTTATTGTGTTTATCAATAAATGAAGGAAACTAGTTTGCAGAGGAGGAGGCTAAACATGGCACCAAGTGGCAGATCAATGTGAGATCTCCCAGCACCAGGCGTCTCCAATGTCCCGCTAGAGCACAGGAGGAAATCCCCTAGGAGCAGCTGCCGTGACCTACCTGGGATCAGGAGTGGTCCCCTGTGGGGGAGAGCGAGGAGTGCGGACCCTTCCAGGTTGGGCTGGCCGGCTGGTGACGGAGAGTGAGAGCGCAGCTGAGGCTGGAGGAGGAGGAGAGCAGAGATCCAGCGTGGATGCTGAGCGGTCACATGACTCGCTGCAAAGGAGTCCTGGGAGCTGGGAGAAGCTGGCCAGTGTGAAGGAGTGCAGGAAGTGGCGGACCTCTCTCCCCTCTCCTTACCACCCCCCCTCCTGGATACCATCAGGCTGGAGCTGTTGGGTCCCCTGTAGGGGCACCAAGGGAGCCCCCCCCGGAAGCTGTACCAACAGCCAGGGAAGCAGACATCTCACTCATTCAGGAGAAGACCCATCTGAAGACTGAATCATCTGGTGTGGAGGAAGAAGAGATCAGGATGGTGACTGAGATGAAATGAAAAAGGAAAATTTACATGAAATAACTTATTATAATTGATTGGAACTGTGAAGTAAGTCTGAGGGGGGGAGGCACCCAGGGGACAGAACCCCGGGGATCCTAAAAAAGAAGGGGAAGGAGGATAAACTAAAATCGATAGGACCCAAAAGGGGACTGGATACTAACAGAGGTCTATAGGAGGGGAGAGAAAGGAGAAAAGGAAAAAAATGTGAACAGTATGAAAAATAAAGGGATAAAAGGAGGAGGGCCAAAGGCCTCCCAGACAAGCTCAATTCAAAATTATATACCCCAACAAGAGAAACAGACCCCCGAGAGACAGCAAGGAATAAGTGGAAGAACAGAGATGGAAGCACTGGAGAAGGCTCTAGATTGTCCTGGACATGACCAACGTTAGTCAGGATATAGAGGAAGGAGATATAGGAAAAACAGGATTTGGAGAACATAGAAGAACAAAAAAAGAACTCTCAATTACCCACTAAAACAGAAATTGCAGAAATGTTTAAAGGGTTAGAAAAGTCAATAAAACAGGAGATGGCGAAACAGCACAAAGATTTGGGGCAGGTATTGAAGAGGGTAGAAGAGACGGAGGAAGAATTGGATAAACATGACCAAGCCATAATAAATGTATAGAGACAGATGACGGAAATGAGAAAAGAACAGAGGAATGTGCTATATAAACTGCAAAATCAGGAGATAGAAGATGCAATTTAAGGATTCCAGGTTTCCCAGAGACTTCCCAAGGAGAAAATGTAATGGAAACAACAGGGAAAATGCTTGTAATAGTAATGGACAGACCTGCAACAGAGCCACTTAAAACTGATAAAGTATATAGAATTGGAAGATTATGGCAAGAAGGTAGAAGAGAAAATTCGAGAGATGTGATTGTACAATTACATTATTACCGGGATAAAGAGGAGCTTTGGAAGGAGATAAAAGGAAGGGCAGCAATAAAATATGGAGATATAAATTTGCAGATCTTTGCTGACCTAGCAGTGGAAACTTTTATAAGAAGCAGAATATTGAACCATTACTTGAACAAATGAGAAAGCAGAACGTTAGATATATCTGGGGATTCACAGAGTGTTTAATCGGTTGGAGAAACGGTCCCAACTTTGATAAGAGATCATTGATCTGTTATCATAAAATGAGATCCGATGATCAGGGTTTACGTGTTAAATCTTCTCTTTCCCTTCTTGTCGGCAGTAGCTGGAGTTCAGTGTTTTGTGGCTACGGTTATCAGAGAAGTAAAAACGGTGAATTTTGGGAAGATGGCCTATGATGATCCTATGGGTGAAGAATGTGTTGCTTTGGAACAGTTTATGAACTGTCATGACATTGTGATCATGCCTACTGACAAGGGGGGAAACCTGGTCATCATGGATCAACAAAGATATGTGTTGATGCGTCAACAGATCATAAAACATAAGGAAAGGTACACTAAGATAACAACCATCAACCTGGAGAATGGTCAGAAGGTCCTCTCTGGTGTGACTGAGGAAGCTTCTGAGAAGGGTAACATTGATAAAAAGACCACAACCTTCTTTTAGGTATTAAATCCAGATACCATTTTAATAGACTTCCAAAAGTACATAAATCAGTGGTTGACCCCTTCCTGGAAGAACTATTATCTCAGGGAGGGGGTCCCTCACAAGAAAGTCAATGAGTATATTGATGAATTGCTACAACCTTTTGTGGTGGCTTTACCCTCCTATGTGAGAGACACTTTGCACCTCCTAAAAGTTGTAAATGATTTGTTAGTACCTGATGATGTCATCTTACATTAGATGTAGAGGCATTATATTCTGTGATGGAAGCGTAGGCAGGACAGAACACACACGGAGGATGATAAACACACAAAGTTTTATTGAAATGGGAAAGACACTCAATCAAGGTAATAAGGTAGCATCCGGGTACCCAAAAAAGGGGGGAAGAGGGGGGGAGGAGTCAGAACAGCGATAATCCGGCCCACAATAGGGTGAATTGGGTAACGATGGCCCAAACACTCAGTGGGGCAGTCCAGGTAGCTATAAAAATCCAGGCATGCAATAGGGCAGTCCAAGCAAGTATTAATCCAAGTGTTCAATGGGGTAGTCCAGGCAGGGAGAATGTGGGTGTACAATGGGGAAGTCCAGGCAGGGAGAATATGGGAATTCAATAGGGCAGTCCAGACAAGGGCAATATGGAGATTCAACAGGGCAGTCCAGGCAAGGAAAATATGAGCATTCAATGGGGCAGTCCAGACAGGGCAATATAGAGATTCAATGGGGTAGTCCAGGTGGGGGAAATATGAACACTCATGGTTTTAGGCAGGGGTAACTTCCCAGAGTCAAAGCGGTCAGAAGGCAGGGGTAACTTCTCAGGCACACAGCAGCAGCAGGCAGGGGTAACTTCCCAGAGGCACAGTGGTCAGTAGGCAAGGATAACTTCTCAGGCACAGTGGCAGCAGGCAGGGGTAACTTCCCAGAGACACAGCAGCAGCAGACAGGGGTAACTTCTCAGGCACACAGCGGCAGCAGGCAGGGGTAACTTCTGAGGCACAGCGGTCAGCAGGCAGGGGTAACTTCTCAGGCACAGCGGTCAGCAGGCAGGGGTAACTTCCTGGGCACACAGCGATCAGCAGAGCAGGCAGGAGTAACTCCCCAGAGACACAGCGGTCATCAGGCAGGGGAAACTTCTCAGGAACACAGCAGCAGCAGGCAGGAGTAACTCTTCAGGCACACAGCGGAAGCAGACGGGTAACTCCTCAGGCACACAGCGGCAGCAGGCAGGGGTAACTTCTAGGCACACAGTGGCAGCAGGCAGGGGTAACCCCCAGGGACACAGCAATCAGCAGAGCACTCAGCGGGGCAATGGGCAATGGGGTCTGGCCTTGGCTCAGACCACACACAGCTGTTCTCTCTCTGAGCAGGGGACCAACAAACACCTGGGTCCTGCTCCTGTCCTCTTATCCCGGAGCAGGATGCTTCCTGTTTGCCCTGGTAAAGGCCAGCCCTGTGTCAGGTTGCCGGGGCAATGAGGTGAGCTCCACTCACTCTGGCTGCGCCCAGGGAGCGCGGCCTTTGTCTCTGGCAGGCGCAGAGCACGAGAAGCCTCATGGCCACACTGCGCCCACCAGGACAAGGAAGGGGCGTGCGCAGAGACACCCCGGTGGCCTGCACATGAAGAATCCATGTGCAGGCACAGCGGGGTGTCAGACTCCTCCCTGGCAGAGCTGGGGAGAGGTGCTAACCACATCACAGGGAACAGTTCCTGACCTCCTGCACAGCCTTTGATGTAGGCTTGTGCGGGATGTCGGAACCTGTAAGGGGAAGGGAGGGGGGAGGATGAAAGGGATCGAGGGGGAAGCCGTGACAGGAGGGGGGAGGAAGATGAGGGAGAGCGAGGGGGGACCGTGACATATTCCTCTATCCCTCATAAGAAGGATTTAAAGGTTATAGAAAATCACTCAACAGCAGACCTAGAATCATTTTGCACATAGACATTTTGTTCTCGGATTACTCAAGTTTTTGTTGGAAAATAATCCATTCCTGTTGGATATAAATGTTATTGCCAAGCACAAGGCACTACAATGGGGAATAATATGTGTACCGGCCTACGCTAACCTTTATGTTGAAGAATGGGAGAAGTCAGTGCTTGGGGATGAGGCCTTGTCAGGGTACCTGAGCAACATCACTGGTTGGTTCAGGTACATCGATGACGTTCTCATTCTCTGGCACGGTGAACCTCAGGAAGATGAGAGTTTTGTAGATTTATTGGAATAAAATTAGTTCAATTTGAAATCCACGTATACCTACCATGCTAGGACCATTACACTTTTGGATTTGACTATCCAGAATATGGAGAATGGTACCTCTGTATTTGTGTTGGTATTGGGTGGCTTTGGGGTGTTTTGTATGTTTAATGTAAAGTACACTTTTTTGGCACTAGCATCTGGTGTTTATTGGCTCCCATGTTCCAGTTTGTTTGTCCTTTTGGGATACCAACCAAACCAGTCACATGTCAGTCTTTTCCCATCTGATCCTATGATGGTGCTCTCTATATCTCTCCATGATGGATACACTTTGGTTCTTTCCTGGATCAAAGGTCCTTTGATCTGAAGCTCCATGACAGTGAGTGGACTTTTATATCTTTTTATGGTCATCTGCTTTATGGGCTCCTAGTAATCTGGGTGACATCCAAGCCATGCATAGATGGTATCAGTGGTCCCTGTAGAAATCCATATATATGGACATTTGTGCATTATTAATTACAGACTAAATCTACCTGGAGACCTGGGGACACTGTACAGGTTCTACATGTAGTCTCGGGGGTCCCTGTGGAAGTCCATGTGAGGACATGTCTACCTATGATAAATGACAGGCTAAACCCACCTGGAGACCTGGGGACACTGTACAAGTTCTATATGTAGTCTCGGGGGTCCCTGTGGAAGTCCATGTGAGGACATGTCTACCTATGATAAATGACAGGCTAAACCCACCTGGAGACCTGGGGACACTGTACAAGTTCTATATGTAGTCTCGGGGGTCCCTGTGGAAGTCCATGTGTGGACATGTCTACCTATGATAAATGACAGGCTAAACCCACCTGGAGACTTTCTCCACACCTGGAGTGTGCTGAGTTCTTGGAGAACGTCTACACAGTGTTTCCAGATTGGCTTTATCACCCCAACGAGCTCGCTCCAGTTCATGGATGTCATCATTATGTTTGGAGGATCTCACCAGTCAGGAGCCTTTCCTGTCATCCTACATGTTCCCTTCTGAGGATTGTTCTATCCTTCCAAACAAATGTATGAAATCATGGATGAGTCCTCCTTCTATGTGATCTAGAAGATCTTCAATCACAATGTCTTTATGGATGAAGTGGATGGCCCAGTTTATATATTATTTATTGCTTTACAGCTTTATTCCCTCCAGGATTCATTCTTTATTTATAGAACCATTCAAGGAAGTGTTCTTACTTTGAGAGATCTCCACCACCATTCCTCTGTGACCATTACATCCTTGTCATTTATGTCTAACATCTTCATTATCAGTGGATTGATAGATATTCTTATACTTTAGGATGTATATTTGCATTTTCTTCAACAAAAATATACATTTCGGAGGTATCTGTTTCATTGGGTTTACCTTTTTTTTTTAACTTGTGTTCTGTGTCTTTAAGACTTTTCTTTAGATATTTTATTACATAAACAGTTGGTTGCAAAAGATCTAGATTTATTTTTCTTTATTTTTAAAATAATTGTTGATCTTCTGTGGTAGCCCTCAAAGGTAGATAATATACAGGAATGGCTATTATGAGATATTTTGAGGGCTGCAGTTCCTCTGAACTCCACAAGGTGGTGATCTCATGTAAACCCAGACAGGAAGTCTCTATGGAATACAGACAGGAAGTGATGTCAGGTACAGACAGGAAGTGATGTCAGGTACAGACAGGAAGTGATCTGAACAAAGACAGGACATTTCATGTGGCTCAAAGAAGAGTAGACATTGGTTGAAGTGGCAGCAGAGGAGGTAATAAGATTTCCTATTTCCACCCAGTAACCCCCATCATGTCCGTCCTCTTCCTCCATAGTCACGTCCGTCCTCTTCCTCCATAGTCACGTCCGTCCTCTTCCTCCATAGTCACGCCTGTCCTCTTCCTCCATAGTCACGTCCGTCCTCTTCCTCCATAGTCACGTCCGTCCTCTTCCTCCATAGTCACGCCTGTCCTCTTCCTCCATAGTCATGTCCGTCCTCTTCCTCCATAGTCACTGTGACGTCTTTTATCTCCAGCAGATGATGATACACACATATATAGTGTGGGAACCCAGATTAACCCCTTCAGGGGCAGAACATTCCCCCACTTCCGGGGCCGGAACATTCTCCTCATTGTGGAGATAAATTCTAGTAATATGGTCCTCTAAACAAACAGCACTGACAATAAATAGACAAGACAAGGACCATCCTGACCATACATGGCCTACAAAGGACAATGATGACACTACACAGGCAGCCAATGGGCAATCATTACACTATGCAGCCAACACAATGATGGAGTGCCGGGGTCAGGAGTATGGAGCATAGAGCCCCTTACATTGCTGCTCAGGAGGAAGGAAACATTCCAAATGAATGAAGAGTAATCACCACTGAAGTGCTATGTTCCCTCTTTTATACATTGTGGAGGGTCTGGTTTGAATATGTCCAAATAAAGGTGATTTATTTTTTTGGATGTGCAGCCAAACAGATTTTTCTTCTCTACCCAGAACAAAACATTCCCCAGCCTGCCATGAAGAATATGTTCAATCATTGGTGTCAGAGGGAGGAAAAAAATAAGGGGTCTGAGGGATGAAGGGGAGCTGAGAGGACTCACGGAGGTACTAAGGATGAGAGACTTTGGGACCCCTGAGGGTGTAGAGTAGATGGTGAAATCTGGGTTGATAGGGTTGGCAGGTAACATGTCTCTGAGGGAAGAGAAGGTTGTAGGGCTCAGGGGGACTCTGAGGTAGGGAGGGGGGCTCTTGGTCTCTGGTTGTCCTCCCACCTGCACTTATTTTCCAGACCTTCTTACAGAACTCCAGCCAGGAAAGGAAGGCAACCTTCACCTTCATATCATCTGACCAGTCAAGTAACATTTTCCAAGATACCAAGTGGAATGAAGAAGGGAAGTCTTTTGCCCCTTGGTGGGTACTTGTTCTTAGAGGGGGTCTGTTGGTGTATTATTGACTAAAAGGTAGTCAGGGGTCAGTGCTGAACATCTTCAGGAGACACTCCAATACCTCCCATGACACAGGCTCTGGCAGTGCCCGGTGCTGGAATTCAGAGCCCCAGGAACCCACCACCACTCTGTACAATGTCCTGGATATTACAGTATACTTGCCAATGATGAAAACAAGACCCTACCCCCTGCCATTCTCCTCCTACCCATACTGGGCTACCATTGGAGGAAAGAGAACAGACCCCTCCCTCACAGCTCTCTACTCCACCAGCACCATCCTTCTATTCTATCCAATCCCTTCTCATACTGCAGAGAGTGACAGTGACATCACTCCTGTCAGTTAGAAAGCTGTCAGAGATTGGAGCCTTGCAGCTGGAGTTCTGGCAATTATCCTGATTAGCCAGTAAATCCAGCCAATAGTCATCAAGTTCCCCTTCCTGGACACCACGATGACCCAACATTGTCCTCACAGCACTGCCTCAGAGCAAACAAGTCATAGGAAGGATCATATTTATCATTCCTTGTCTGCAGATCTAAAACTCATCAAAACCAGTTCAGAGACCAAACAAACCCAACAGAGAAAAGGGGATTTTTGATCTGGAAGGACAAGACGGTCCCGGGACCTCCAAGGTGTAGCAAATACTAAACAGTCCCAACTAAACATCTTCCCAAGGGTGGAGTAGTTCTTCAATGTCCAGCAACCCTCCTATTCCCCCCTCACATCCACATCCTATTATTGTGTGACCAATACCATCCAAATCATTCTTACTTTCATTTCCCAAAGTTATCCGTCTACAAGGAGACCTGTATAGATCACATGATGGCACCAATGAGGATGGAGGAGGACCGGAGTCACATGACTGAGAAGATACTAAACCTCACCCTGGAGATCATCTACCTGCTGACCGGAGAGGTGAGGAGGATTCTGGGAAGTCACATGACATCACTCTTATCTCTATTAATAAAACACAGACCTGACCAGAGAGGTGAGGAGGATTCTGGGAGGTCACATGACATCACTGTTATCTCTAGTAATAAAACTCAGACCTGACCGGAGAGGTGAGGAGGATTCTGGGAATCTAACATGATATTCCTATTGGTTCCTCAATACAGAGATTTCCTCTTCTGAAGTCAGGTGACCATATGACCATCACAGTGCCTCCATGTGACTCCCTAAACCCTGAGAGACACAACATGCAGAAGATTCTAGAAGTCACCAAGAAGATGATGGAGCTGCTGACAGGAGAGGTGAGCGGTGCCGGGAATTCTGGGACATTCTCCAGTAACAGACAAGGGATGTGTCTGGATGGTGACTGTATCATTGTGTGTGTCAGGTTCCTATAAGGTGTCAGGGTGTCACTGTCTATTTCTCCATGGAGGAGTGGGAGTATTTAGAAGGACACAAGGATCTCTACAAGGACGTCATGATGGACAATCAGCCGCCCCTCACATCACCGGGTAAGAGGAGACTTTATTGTAAAGGAGAGAGCAGTACGGAGGATCCACCTAGATCCCCCATCATCTGATAAACACATAGAAACAATGGATTCAGTCAGTGTGTGTGTTTCCTACAGATGGATCCAGTCATGGGAACCCACCAGAGAGATGTCCCCGTCCTCTGTGTTCCCGGGATTCCACACAGGAAGGTCACACCATCCCTCACCATTTTAAGGTTGGTGGGATGGAGCATCTAGAACATGGACTTGTAAAGATGATGTGTGGATTTTCATTTGAGTTTATATTTTACAGATGATATTTTCTCTCATTTCCTTGATTTAGAGTGGAGATCCAATCGATATAGAATTTGAGGTGAAAGCAGAAGAAGAAGAGGCGTATGTGAGGGATGATCAGCAGTCTATGGAGGAGGATGGAATAACGGGGACATTTATAGAGGAGGACACTCCTACAGAGATCAGCACAGGTGGGTCATGAACACTAAATCCATTCCTCCACCCATTCTGCTCACTGATTGGTCCAGAGTAGGGCGGGGACTGGGTGATATCAGCCTGTAATCCCCTGGTCACTTTCCTGAGCTGTGTTCCCCGTCCTGTATTCCTGGATTTCTCTCGGATAATCTTCCTTCTCTGTGCTGCAGACACAATTTATGTATCTAGACTGGATTTATGGAGGTTCTGGGGTTCAGCTGGCAGCAAAATGTTGATTTTTACCATAGACATCACTAGACCTAGGCACCTGGGGTGTGTGATTTTGATCTTATTCCTCATGGTGGTGACATAGCAATTCTCCCAGTATTTGTTACCTGTGCCGGGTGGAGGGATATGTCTGTAGTGTCTCAGACCCAAGTCACTGAGTGCAGTCTCAGGAGATGGGAGGCAGCGGTGTGGGATCTCTGCAATTTGTCTACAGTAAACATTTAATCTTCCACTGATTACTGAATACCAATATTATGAGTCCTGACCCTTACACTGTATAATTTATATTGTACATTACATACTCCTGACCCCTGCACTATATACTCTGTGTTGTACATTACATACTCCTCACCCCTGCACTATATACTCTATGTTGTACATTACATACTCCTGACCCCTGCACTATATACTCTGTTGTACATTACATCCTCCTGACCCCTGCACTATATACTCCATGTTGTACATTACATACTCCTGACCCCGGCACTATATACTCTGTTGTACATTACATACTCCTGACCCCTGCACTATATACTCTATGCTGTACATTACATACTCCTGACCCCTGCACTATATACTCTATGTTGTACATTACATACTCCTGACCCCTGCACTATATACTCTGTTGTACATTACATCCTCCTGACCCCTGCACTATATACTCTATGTTGTACATTACATACTCCTGACCCCTGCACTATATACTCCATGTTGTACATTACATACTCCTGACCCCTGCACTATATACTCTGTTGTACATTCCATACTTCTGACCCCTGCACTATATACTCTATGTTGTACATTACATACTCCTGACCCCTGCACTATATACTCTATGTTGTACATTACATAGTCCTGACTTCTGCTCTCCCCCCTCTCCCCCCACTGCTATATATACACATAATATGGATTCTCTTTTGTTACACCCATTTCCTCCCAGCTGGACATTTTATATCGGATGATGTGATTGGAGCACAGACTTTTACATGGTGATAATAATGTGATAACATCCTCCAACTTTGGACCCTTAAACAGAAAGTGATAATGAGGGAGGAGTCAATACCCCAATGATGGTGGTCTTCAGGATCAGTCCAGTCTTCATCTTGGTTGTTCTCCCCCCATCCTCACTCTCTGACCTCTGGTGGGGCTCAGCCCCGCTGTTCTTCATGACTAAATCATGGACTAAATAAGGAAGTGCAGTACTTCTTGTGTTGGGAAGATGGCGATGAGTGATAGAGGGGGTGGGGACCCTCGTCCTATAATCCCCTCATCACTGTCCCTCCTATAAAAGACAGTTCTGGTTGTTTCCTCACTCTCTGACTAAGGTCCATGAATAAAGAAATGACCTGGTAGGAGATCAGAGGAGCCATTTCCTAGTTCCCTTGAGGGTGGAATTGTAAGCTCCTCAGAGACCAAGCTGCCTGATGTGGGCGGAGTCCTGGTTTGGGGGAACCAATCAGCTCCTGTCTAGTAATCCTCTTTGTCTTTGTATTTTAGTCCATGGCCGGGAGATGAGGAAAACCTCTGAGGATTGTCTCACTTTGTCTCCAGACTGGAAAGTAGAAGATGAGGACATCACACAGTATAGTCCAGGAGAAAACCCGGCTCCCTCCAATGTCCATCCGGCACCACCCAGTGTAGATGGACCATCGGACTCCTCGTATCCTGAGGAACCTCAGACTGTGTGGGACCGGGCCGGCCTTCCAACAGGGAAGAGGTTCTCCTGTACTGAGTGCGGGAAAGGTTTCCATTATAAATCCCATCTTAATTTGCATATAAAATCTCACACGGGGGAGAAGCCACATTCCTGTCCTGAGTGCGGGAAATGTTTTTCAGCTAGGTCCAGTCTGTACAAACATCTGAGATCTCACACGGGGGAGAAGCCATATTTCTGTTCTGAATGTGGGAAATGTTTTTCAGATAAGTCTAACCTTTATCATCATAAGAGATTGCACATGGGGAAGAAGCTGTATTCCTGTTCTCAGTGTGGGAAATGTTTTATAGAAAAATCAAAACTTGTTGGACATCAGAAGTCTCATGCGGTTGAAAAGCCATATTCCTGTCCTGAGTGCGGGAAATTTTTTTCAAGGAAAGCTAATCTTTACACACATCAGAGATCTCACACAGGTGAAAAGCCGTTTTTGTGTCCTGAGTGCGGGAAAAGTTTTTCACATAAATCCAATCTGTACACACATCAGAGGTTGCACACGGGGGAGAAGCCATATTCCTGTCCTGAGTGTGGGAAATGTTTTTCAAAGAAGTCTCATCTTTACATACATCAGAGCTCTCACATGGGGGAAAAGCCATATTGCTGCCCTGAATGCGGGAAAAGTTTTTCACAAAAATCTAGTCTGTACAAACATCAGAGATCTCACACAGGGGAGAAGCCATATTCCTGTTCTAAGTGTGGGAAATGTTTTGTAGAAAAATCAAAACTTGTCGGACATCAGAAGTCTCATGTGGTTGAAAAGCCATATTCCTGTCCTCAGTGTGGGAAATTTTTTTCAAGGAAGGCTAATCTTTACACACATCAGAGATCTCATACAGGTGAAAAGCCACACTCCTGTTCTGAGTGCGGGAAATGTTTTTCACATAAATTTAATCTTTACACACATCAGAGATTGCACACGGGGGAGAAGCCTTATTCCTGCCTTGAGTGCAGGAAATGTTTTTCAAGGAAGTGCCAACTTTACATACATCAGAGCTCTCACATGGGGGAAAAGCCGTATTCCTGCCCTGAATGCGGGAAATGTTTTTCACAAAAATACAGTCTTTACAAACATCAGAGAACTCACACAGGGGAAAAGCCATATTCCTGTTCTCAGTGCTGGAAACGTTTTTCACAGAAGTCCGATCTTTCCAGACATCAGAGATCTCACACTGGTGAAAAGCCGTATTCCTGTACTGTGTGCGGGAAATGTTTTACACAGAAGTCTAATCTTTACATACATCAGAGAACTCATACGGGGGAGAAACCGTATGCCTGTCCTGAGTGCGAGAAATGTTTTTCAGACAGGTCCAGTCTTTGTAAACATAAGAGATCTCACACGGGGGAGAAGCCTCTTTCCTGTCCTGAGTGCGGGAAATGTTTTTCAGTGAAGTCCAGTCTGCACAAACATCAGAGATCTCACACAGGGGAGAAGCCATATTCCTGTCCTGAGTGAGAGAAATGTTCCTCTCTGAAGTCCTGTCTTCCGGTTCATCAGGGGTCCCACACAACCCTGGAGGTGTATTAGTGCCCTGAGTGCGGGAAATGTCTTCTAGATGAATGTTGGTGGACATCCCAGCTCTCATGTGGGGAAGAAGCACACCCTGATATACACCTCAGATATACTCCATGGCTGATCTTCATCATGGAAGAAACAGTTGATAAGGATATCGGAGGCCCCCAAAGACATGGATGAAGTGTGGGACCGGGTCGGCCATTGATGGCAGGAGAAGAAGTTTTCAATGTATTTTCCATGAATGGAAGACATTCCAGCAGCTCAGATGTGATCCTAATAACATTGGTTCCCCCATTCACACAGGAGGAATGGACATGAACTCTCACTGAGGGAATTGCTATACAAACATTCTATGAATAGACCCCCAAATGTCAGGAGACGTTTCTATAAAGACGGGAAGTATGGAGCAGAGAAATGAAGAGACCTCCCAGCAATGTTATTACCAGGCTGCAGCTAGGGGGAGCTCTAATGTCACCCCAGCAGAGGGATCCCATCTAGCCCACATTAACCCTCTCACTGCCAGAGCTGTTTCTGCATGATTTTGCACACATGGGAAAATGCAGATTTTGGTCCTGAAGATGAGATAAACCCCCAAACATCTATTCTGTGACATCAGAGGCCCTGGAGAATAAAATGGTGGTAGTTCCCGTTTTGTATGTCACATGATTAAGCTCAATGATTTATCAAGATTAAATGTCAGTAAATAAATACACTAAATGTAATATTAGAGAACACAAATGTAAGATTTTACTCATTTTTTGTGGGGTAAAATATGAGGTTGTGCTGAGTAAATAGACACCCAACATGTCCATCCTTGGAATGGTGTGTGCTGATGAAATGATGGAAAATGTTGGCGCCCTAAAACCCCCCCGAGGTGATCATTAACCCTTGTGCTGCCATGGATGGGTGTTGTACTGACCTATAGAACTGCTTCCAGCTGGCCAGGTCAGTACGTCACATGTCCATGGCTTTCCCCTTCTGCTATAACCTCATGGTCTCCTGAGCTTCCCTCCTCTCCACAGTCCCTCTGCCTGTCCTCTAGGATGGCTCCCTGCACCTCTAACATCCCCCCTACAGCACCGATCCCCCCACGCAGCACCCATTGCTCGCCCACAGCACAGATCTACCTTTAGCTTCCCTGCTGCTGGCCTCTTCTCCTCTCCCCTCCCACCAGCTTCAGCTGCTGCAGGGGAGCTACGAGGAATCAAAATGTCTAAATATTTCCCCCTGCCGCTCAGACTCCCCCTTGTCCTTAGACCTCTTACTGATCCCCTGAAGCACCTTCCCTGCAGTGCTGCTGGACGGCTTCCCCTCTACCCCCGCCCATGGCCGTAGCTGCTGCTGGAGTGGGAGATCAGTGTCATGTTCAGGATGGAGAGTGGAGGGTTGGCATGTTATGTTTACCAGCCCCTTCCTGAATGAACACAATGAGTGATCAGTACCGATCACTCCTGTGTTCATTCATCACTGAAGCATAGTAAAGAGTGTTTTCTGTGCTATAGTTTCATGAATGAATAGAAGCTTCTGTACAGTAGACTCCTATTTATTCATCTACAGTGCAGCTGAGGTTGCATTGAGGACTCTGAGGGTTTCTTTAGTCCTCTGATATCTAACCACCCCCCTCCCCCACAAAAAAATAAATACAATAAAATTATAAAAACAATTAAAATAATAAAAAAGTGGAGCCTCATCCTTACAGAGCACATTACAGCATAGACCCATGTCAGGCCTTGTTCACCTGCACAAGCAGTGCTCTGTGTATCCCTGTACAAGCAGTCCCATTGATGCCAATTGGCACGCAGCGGCTGCACACACACAGCTGCTGATCTCAATCTGACATCCATATGGATGCATGTCCCAGAAGTCACACTGTCTGCATTCAGGGCTGTGCACCCTCATGGATGTCAGGATGGGGGCAGCAGCTGTGTCCTCCATGCAGCCACTGAATCCCCAATGACACCAATGGGACCGCACAGCACATCTGTCCATCACCGTGTGGGGAACCGAGGCCTGGCAGGGCGTACACTATAGGATTTCCTGTGTGAACGAGGCCTTAGTAGGACTATAGCAGGAATGTTGTACGTTGTGTTGTGTTTATGTCTCTAATAATGATTTTAGTGTATTTTTAGTGAAAATAGAGATTGGATAAACGTTTGCCCAACTATTGCGGGTCTAATATATCTGTAGCACTTTTTATTATTCCACTGGTTCTATGCTTCCAGAAAATGTCTGGTTTGGGGGTCGTTTACAAATTCTGGAAATATTAAGTGAAAAATTATAACCTTCAGATTTTTAGACTAAATTACACATTTACAGTTTCGCAACTATTAGATTTTCACCATTTACCAAAAAGGCGCAATCTAAAATGTACAAATATTTCTTATTGATTACCGCAGTTCAGTTTTAGATTTAGTGGGAAGTTAGCGGGAATTTTGTGAGTTTTGTTGTTTGTCTCGGCTAACAATGACTTTTATGTATTTTTTTAGTGAAAATATATATATATATTTTTATTAACATTTGCACAAATATCACGGGACCTGAAAAATCACTAGCACCTTCTTTTATTCTACTGGTCCTAAGCTGTCATAAAATGTACGGTTGGGGGGGGGTCCCCTTCTTTTTATTCTACCTGCCTTATGCTTTCAGAAAATGTACGATTTAGGGGGGGTCACCTTTTTATTCTCCCGCTTCTATGCTTTCAGAAAATGTACGATTTAGGGGGGGTCACCTTTTTATTCTCCCGCTTCTATGCTTTCTGAAAATGTACAGTTTGGGGGGGAGGTCACTTTCTTTTTATTCTGCCGGTACTATGCTTTCATAAAATGTAGTTTGTGGGGGGGGGGGCAAATTCTCTTCATTCTACCAGTCCTATGCTTTCATAAAATGTATGATTTGGTTGGGTGTCACCTTCTTTTCATTCTACCCATCCTGTGCTTTCATAAAATGTACGGTTTTATACATTTTGGAAACTGTAAGTGAAAAATTATAATTTTTAGACAAAATTGCTCTTTGACAGTTTTGTGTAGATTTGATTTTCTCCATTTTCAAGGCTGTTTGTAAAAAATAAAAAAATGGAAACATTTAAAAAATGGTCTGACCACCTGAGTTTAACCGCCTCCTGCCCACTGTATAGGGAAATGAGGGATGGGGGGGAGCTCTCTTGTTCTGGGAGGACATATGACATCCTCCCACTCTATCTGCACATGCACACCCCCGGGGACACAGTGGATCACTGATCATGGTAAAGAGCCAATGATGTAGGCTCTACCATGTGATCAGCTGTGTCCAATCACACCTGATCACATGTAAACAGGAAATGCTGCTATCGGCAGTCCTCTCCTCTACACTTTTAATCAGGGCAATGATCATCAGTGCAGCTCCATCAGTGCTGCCTTACAGTGCCCACCTTTGCCTCCAATCAGTGTCCATCAATGACAAATATCAGTGCCCATCAGAGCAGCCTTTCAGTGCCCACTAGTGATGCCTGTCAATGTCCATCAGTGCCTCCTCATCAGTGCAGTCTATCAGTACCGATCAGTGCTGCCTATCACTGCTGCCTATCAGTGCTGCCTTTCAGTGCCCATCACTGATACCTGTCAATGCCCATCAATGCCTCCTCATATGTGCAATCTATCAGTACCCATCAGTGCTGCCTATCAGTGCCAGTTGGTGCTGCCTATCAGTGCCAGTCAGTGCCACCTATCACTGCCAGTCAGTGTCACCTATCAGTGCCCATCAGTGCTACCTTTCAGTGCCCATCAATGATGCCTGTCAGTACCCATCAGTGTCACCTATCAGTACCATCTATCAGTGCAGCCTCATAAGCACACATCAGTGAAGGAGAAAAATTACTTATTTACATTTTATAACAGAAACTTTTTGCAAAATTGTGTCATTTTTGAGTTTGTTTAGCAAAAAATAAAAGCCCCACGGTGGTGATTAAATACCACCAAAAGAAAAGAAAGCTCTATCTGTCTCAAAAATGATGAAAAGTTGGTGTCATTCAAAGTGTGAGAGCGCTGAAAGCTGAAAACTGGCCTGAGCAGGAAGGGGTGACAGTGCACGGTAGGCAAGGGGTTAAAAGGGGATCTCAGGGCCCGGCAGAGAAAGGGTTAATGCACAGATTGGATCTGATCTGCGCAGACAGCGGTTCTGGTACTAGAATGAATGGGGGAGGGGGGTGACATCCCTGACATGTTCCATAACAAATCAGAAAGCAGGAAGACTGGACTCCATGGCATTGACTCATCACAGATGGGGGCTGTATAGAGCCATGACCCATTTCAGGAAGACATCACCTAGACCCCAGTGAGTTAGGGTGGGGGGTAGATAGGACCATGATGGTGTCTCATCTGCTTCGTACATATCCAAAGAAAGCAGCATCTGTTCTGATCTCTGATGGACTCGATGGTTGAGGAGGATTGTGTGTCAGACATTGTCGGCTGCTTGTCTATAGGGAACAAAGCCCACTTAGACTTTATAAATGAGGAGATTTGGGGATAAATTCAGCCATTTAGATAGAAATTGGATGAGGATTTAGACATCGACATTTAGGAAAGAGATGGGATGGAGATGAGTCCAGGACGGGGTGTCCTTATCAGGTTTGATAATCTTTACTCCCCCCAGGATGAAGGGATTGGGGTTCATGGGTAGTTTTTGGGGATCAGTTTGGGGCCAACAGGGAGGTCTGTTCTGTTTCCTCCAACTCTGCGCTGATGTTATCTCTTTTATAGATTTTATATTTTAGATGAAAACAGAGCCTCAGTCATTCCATAACAAACCTTCTAGTAGCAACAGATCCATGAGGCCAACAATTTCCTGAGAAGAATATGCAGCAACATTGTCACTGGAAGGTGGAAGGAATGAACAGAATCCACACGTTCCTACTAGACTCAAGCTGAGATGATACAAAGAGATCTTCACGTGTGACATTGTTAAAGAAGAGCAGTCAGAAAAATGGGATTATAAAGAGCTGACACTCAGAAAGTCAAATCATACATATGAATAGATATATATATATAGCTCAAAAAAATGAAAGGAAGACTTTTTAATCAGAGTCTACCACCAAGCCAATGAACCTCCTGGGATATTGATCTGGTCAGGTAAGTAGCAGAGGGGGTTGTTCATCAGTTTCAGCTGCTTTGGTGTTAATAAAATGAACAACAGGTACACTAGATGGGCAAAAATGAGACGACCCCCAAAACAGACATGGTTTTACAGGTGGAGGCTGTCACAATCATGCACACAGAGATGGGCGCAGTCATCCATTCTGCTCCAAACAACTACATTTTGGTATTTCTCTTAAACTCCCAAATCAGTCTCTCTCCTCCGATTTCCCCCCCCCTCAGGAACACGTTCAGCGTACCTTGCTAAGGGGCTGTCTATACAATCCTCTTGCCAAATAAGGCTTGGCTTGTCCATCGTGGGAAGAGGTTTTGTGTAGGAAAAAGATGCAGTTAGTTCTTGTGAGGAGTCAGACAAGTGAGGACCGTTCAATATAACATCTATCGGACAGAAAGCAAAGGAGAATCTCACGGCAACAACGAAACCCAATGAGAGACCAGAAACCCCTTTTTTAGCTCATCAGACTTGAAACTGCTTAACCCCAGGAATTTATTTGGCAAGTACTTA
This sequence comes from Staurois parvus, assembly GCF_062004578.1. NCBI lineage: Eukaryota > Metazoa > Chordata > Amphibia > Anura > Ranidae > Staurois > Staurois parvus. Next base: position 948,431 of record NW_028318019.1, read on the forward strand.
CTAACCTAAACTTCTTTCTGTTATCTGTTTGCTGTGCTGTATTGCTCTGTATATTTATATATATATATATATATGTTACATCTTCTTCCTGTAAATATTTCTACTGCACCCTTTTGACCTTTTAGTAATAAATCTTACTTTCTAAAAGTGTTGAATTGTTTCTATAGCTCTTAATTGCAATTTACGAGTCCCTGCTGTGGGTGGCACAGTGGCTTAGTGGTTAGCACATCTGCCTTGCAGTAAATGGGTCATGGGTTCGATTCCTGACCATGGTGCCTCCTGCATGGAGTTTGCATGTTCTCCCTGTGCTTGCGTGGGTTTCCTCCCACACTCCAAAGGCATGCTGGTAGGTTAATTGGATCCTGTCTAAATTGACCGTAATATGTGTATGCATGAATGTAAGTTAGGGACCTTAGATTGTACACCCCTTGAGGGTTAGAGACTGATGTGAATGTTCTATATATATATGTTGAAAGCTTTGTGTAAATTGACAGCGCTATATAAGTACCAAAATAAATAAATGAGTGTTTAACCCTCTGTATAACCGGTCTGTAGAGATAGGGGTATACTGTCAATTAACCAATCATCCTAGTGTATTGCTGAGTTTCCTCTTTCTCTGTATAAAAAGGAGGTGGTGGCAGTGTAAAGGGTTAATTGCGTAATTAACCTGACCCAGTAACAAGCGCATTCAGGCTGCCGGTACGTCGATATGCAGTCCATTAGCTGGAAAATCGTTGTGCTGGGTGTGGTATTGTTACGTACGTGACAGCGCGGTTTTAGATTGGCTAGTCCTTTGGTCACGAGTTTGGTGAGAGGGGCTGGGGTCTGACGCCGCGATCGCCACTGACATTTTTTCCCTAATCATCTTTTCTGACTGTTTTTCACTAGTTTGGCATTTGGCTAGGGTCTGTGTCACTACTGGTATCATGAGGCCATACCTGGACCCTACAGAGGTTGCACAGGCAGTCCAACTCCTCCAGGATGGCACATCAATACGTGCCATTGCCAGAAGTGCTGTGTCTCCCAGCACAGTCTCAAGAGCATGGAGGAGATTCCAGGAGACAGGCAGTTACTCTAGGAGAGCTGGACAGGGCCATAGAAGGTCCTTAACCCATCAGCAGGACTGGTATCTGCTCCTTTGTGGAAGGAGAAACAGCACTGCCAGAGCCCTACAAAATGACCTCCAGCAGGCCACTGATGGGAATGTCTCTGACCAAACAATCAGAAACAGACTTTATGAGGGTGGACTGAAGGCCCAACGTCCTCTAGTGGGTCCTATGCTCCCTGCTCAGCACCATAGAGCTGGATTGGCATTTGCCATTGAACACTAGAATTGGTAACTCCACCACTGGCACCCTGTGCTTTTCACAGATGAGAGCAGGTTCCCCCTGAGCACATGTGACAGACATGCAATGGTCAGGAGAGGTCGTGGAGAATGTTATGCTGCCCATAATATTGTTCAGCATAACTATTTTGGTGGTGGGTCAGTGATGGTCTGGGGAGGCATCTCCATGGAGGAACATACAGACCTCTACAGGCTAGACAATGGCACCCTGACTGCTATTAGGCCATTGTCAGACCCTACGCTGGTGCAGTGGGTCCTGTTTTCCTCCTGGTGCAGTGGGTCCTGGGTTCCTCCTGGTGCAGTGGGTCCTGGGTTCCTCCTGGTGCAGTGGGTCCTGGGTTCCTCCTGGTGCATCACAATGCCTGGCCTCATGTGGGGAGAGTATGCAGGCAGTTCCTGGAGAATGAAGGAATTGACACCATTGAATGGCCACCAAACCTAAATCCAATAGAACACCTCTGGGATGTCATGTTTTGGTTCCTCCAACTCTGCCAGATTGCACCTCAGACTGTCCAGGAGCTCAGTGGTTCCCTGGTCCAGATCTGGGAGGAAATCCCCCAGGACACCATCCGTCATCTCATTAGGAGCCTCCCCCGACATTGTCAGGCATGCATACAAGCACGTGGGGGCCATACAAACTACTGAGTATCATTCTGAGTTGCTGCAATTAAATTTCAGCACAATGGACTCGCCTGCTGCATCATTTTTTCACTTTGATTTTCATGGTGTCTGAATTCAGTCCTCTGTAGATCGATCATTTTCATTTCCTTCAAACAATGGGGCGTCCTTACATTGCCCTGTCCATATCAGTATACATATTCAGCAAGAGAGTTTTCCACATTGAGATCTGATGGGTTTTCAAAGTACCTCTCATTTTTTGAGCAGTATATATATATATATATATATATATAAAACGTTTTTCATCATCTCAGTGGCACGCCCCATTTTAGGGCTGGACGTGTTGGGTATCTATTGACTTGGCACAACCTCATCTTTTATATTTTACTAACAAATTGGTAAAATAATGTATCTGTATTCTCAAAAATTCGAAAATATCACCATTTTATTCTCCAGGCCTCTCCTTTCATGATATATATGTTTGGGGGTTTAACTAATCTTCAGGCCCAAAGTCTGCGGTTTAATATGTACGCAAAAGAAAAATGCAGAAACAGCTCTGGCAGTGAGAGGGTTAATGTGGGCTAGATGGGATCACTCTGCTGGGGTCACACTGTACACATTAGAGCGCCCCCTAGCTGCAGCCTGGTAATAACATTGCTGGGAGGTCTATTCACTGCTACATACTTCCCACCTTTATAGAAACATATTCTGCAGCACAGTGGCTCAGTGGTTAGCACTTCCTCCTAGCAGCTCTAATGTCATTGATTTGAATCCCAACCACTTCCCTACCTGTCTGGAGTATGCATGTTCTCCCTGTGCCTGCGTGGGTTTCCTCTGGGTACTCCGGTTTCCTCCCACGCACCAAAGACATGCTGGAAGGTAATTGGCTCCTGTCTATATTGGCCCCTAGTATGTGTATGTATGAATGTTAGGGACCTTAGACTGTAGGCTCCTCGGGGGCGGGGACTGATGGGTAATAAATATGTAAATTGATGGCCCTATATAAGTAGCTGTAATCATCTAGGAGTCTGTTCATAAAACAATTGCACAGCAATACACCCGGTGAATGTGCCTGTCATTCCCTCTGTGTGAATGGGATGGGGGGAGTAGAGGGAGTAGGCTCTGTGCTGAGCAGGTGAATGGTTTCCATGGATATAAAATGGAGAATACCACATTTGGCAATAAGAAGGTTGTAATTTCTATGATACTTAGCGCCATCTAAAGGCCAGAAAAGTATGGCATTTATTTATTGACTTTGTAAAATTATCCTTGCCCCTAGGTGGGTGCTGCACCCATCCCCCGCCGGCTCCAAGTGTGAGAACTCAGCGATCACGTGATTGCTTACCATGAGTTCTCACAGCCGTTCTGAGCAGAGAGCGGTGACTGTCAGTCACCGCTCTCTGCCCTCCCCCCCACACTCACTGGGCTGTGGAGGGGGAGGGTGCGGCTGGTCCAGACTCTGATGTTGGGATCTTTCCCCAGCCTGGACCGGCTGAGTGACGTCAGCTGACAGCGGGCTTCACCTGAAAACGGGTCACAGGAGTTCAGAATGAACTGCACTCCTCTGATCCACAGGAGAAGTACAGACAAAAGAGCTTTGCCTGAACTTCTCCTTCAAAGAATATGTTCCTCCAACATGTCCTATTCCTGATCTGTGCCGGCTGTCCCATGTCCTGGTATGAAGACGTCTCCTCTTCTCTCTGTATTGCTTCCTTTGTGTGAGATCCCCGGTGATCCTGCTAGTCCCTCTGATTTCCTATTAAAAACTGACCACAGTAGGCATGAGAGCTCAGCATGGTCAGTTCTGTAGCTGTGCTGGGAGCTCAGTCTGCTCTCCTCCAATTATTAGACTTGTCTTGACATCTCCCCTCCCTGCACAGCCATTCACTGGGAAGACCAGTGAACTGAAGACAAGTGATCACATGAACAGTAGTAAGGAGAATGTCACTTCCTGATATCATTGCTTACTACTAGTGAAATCTGTGAATGATCACCGAGGTCACATGGTACAGGGCTATTCCCAACAGACTTGTACCATGTGACAAGCTGTGACCAATCACAGCTCTCACAGTATTTCTTAATGGCTGCAGGAATGCAGACGGAGAGAAGGAGAAATTATTGCTTTTACAGCCTTTATGGGTGTAAAAAAACATAATAATATAAAAAAATAAAAATGTAATTTTTTTTTTTAAATTATAATTTTTGGTTATAAACTAATTTGGGTTTTTTTTTTTACTAAAAAGATATCTGAATACATTTTGGCCAAAATTTATGAAGAAAGATTATTTATTTGCAATATTTTATAAGAGAAACACTTTTTTTTACAAACTTTTTGGACATTTTCATTTATATAGCAAAAAAAAAAAAAAAATTTCAGCACTGAATAAATACCACCAAAATAAAGTTTTATGGGTCTCAGAGTGCGGGAGTGTGACCTCAGAGTGCGGGAGTGTGACCTCAGGGTGCGGGAGTGTGACCTCAGGATGCGGGAGTGTGACCTCAGGGTGCGGGAGTGTGACCTCAGAGTGCGGGAGTGTGACCTCAGGGTGCGGGAGTGTGACCTTAGGGTGCGGGAGTGTGACCTCAGAGTACGGGAGTGTGACCTCAGAGTGCGGGAGTGTGACCTTAGGGTGTGGGAGTGTGACCTCAGAGTACGGAAGTGTGACCTCACAGTGCGGGAGTGTGACCTCAGGGTGCGTGAGTGTGACCTCAGGGTGCGGGAGTGTGACCTCACAGTGCAGGAGTGTGACCTCAGAGTGCGGGAGTGTGACCTCACAGTGCGGGAGTGTGACCTCAGGGTGGAGGAGTGTGACCTCAAGTAACACAGAGATTTCCTATGATCGCCGGCTCCATCTAGAGGCCACAATGAGGTGATTTTTCTGAAATCTCTCCATCAGTAAAACTAGCCCAATATGATATTATGGCCACTAGATGGAGCCAATGATCATAAGAAATAAAATACGGCCAAAACTCCTCCCAGCTGGAGAATGCCGGTCACATCCGTTCAACATTGTTCTCCATAGACCTCCAAGTGTTTGTGAAATCTCCCACCACAAAATATACTCAGCCAATCACAGGGCAGGACTCCATTTTTATTCTTCTCCTGCCATCAATGGCCAACCCGGTCCCACACTTCATCCATGTCTTTGGGGGCCTCTGATCTCCTTATGAACTGTTTCTTCCATGATGAAGATCAGCCATGGAGTATATCTGAGGTGTATATCAGGGTGTGCTTCTTCCCCACATGAGAGCTGGGATGTCCAGCAACATTCATCTAGAAGACATTTCCCGCACTCAAGGCACTAATACACCTCCAGGGTTGTGTGGGACCCCTGATGTACAGGAAGACAGGACTTCAGTGAGGAACCTTTCCCTCACTCAGGACAGGAAAGTGACTTCTCCCCCGTGTGAGATCTCTGATGTTTGTGCAGACTGGACTTCTCTGAAAAACATTTCCCACACTCAGGACAGGAAAACGGCTTCTCCCCCGTGTGAGATCTTTGATGTCTGACAAGTTTTGATTTTTCTATAAAACATTTCCCGCACTCAGAACAGGAATACAGCTTCTCCCCAGTGTGAGATCTCTGATGTGTGTAAAGATTTGATGACCTTGAAAAACATTTCCCACACTCAGGACAGGAATACGGCTTCTCCCCTGTGTGAAATCTTTGATGTTTGTGTAGAATGGACTTCTCGGAAAAACATTTCCCGCACTCAGGACAAGAATATGGCCTCTCCCCTGTGTGAGTTCTCTGATGTTTGTACATACTGGAATGCTCTGAAAAACATTTCCCGCACTCAGGACAGGAATATGGCTTCTCCCCTGTGTGAGATCTCTTATGTTTGTGCAGACTGGAATTCTGAGAAAAACATTTCCCACACTCAGGACAAGAATATGGCTTCTCCCCCGTGTGAGATCTCTGATGTGTGTAAAGACTGTTCTTCTCTGAAAAACATTTCCCGCACTCAGGGCAGGAATATGGCTTCTCTCCCGTGTGAGATCTCTGATGTCTGAAAAGATGGAACTTTGATAAATAACATTTCCCGCACTCAGGACAGGAATACGGCTTCTCACCTGTGTGACATCTTTGATGTGTGTAAAGATTTGACTTACTAGAAAAAGATTTCCCGCACTCAGGACAGGAATATGGCTTTTCCCCCGTATGAGATCTCTGATGTCTGTAAAGATTGGACATCACTGAAAAACATTTCCCGCACTCAGGACAGAAATGTGGCTTCTCCCCCGTGTGAGATCTTTTATGCACATTAAGATAGGATTTAGAACGGAAACCCTTCCCGCACTCAGTACAGGAGAAGCTCTTCCCTGTTGGAAGGCCGGCCCGGTCCCGTACAGTCTGAGGTTCCTCAGGATACAAGGAATCCGATGGTCCATCTACACTGGGTGGTGCCGGATGGACATTGGAGGGAGCCGGGTTTTCTCCTGGACTATACTGTGTGATGTCCTCATCTTCTACTTTCCAGTCTGGAGACAAAGTGAGACAATCCTCGGAGGTTTTCCTCATCTCCCGGCCATGGACTAAAATACAAAGACAAAGAGGATTACTAGACAGGAGCTGATTGGTTCCCCCAAACCAGAGGACTCCGCCCACATCAGGCAGCTTGGTCTCTGAGGAGCTTACAATTCCACCCTCAAGGGAACTAGGAAATGGCTCCTCTGATCTCCTACCAGGTCATTTCTTTATTCAGGGACCTTAGTCAGAGAGTGAGGAAACAACCAGAACTGATACATAAATTGTGTCTGCAGCACAGAGAAGGAAGATTATCCGAGAGAAATCCAGGAATACAGGACGGGGAACACAGCTCAGGAAAGTGACCAGGGGATTACAGGCTGATATCACCCAGTCCCCGCCCTACTCTGGACCAATCAGTGAGCAGTATGGGTGGAGGAATGGATTTAGTGTTCATGACCCACCTGTGCTGATCTCTGTAGGAGTGTCCTCCTCTATAAATGTCCCCGTTATTCCATCCTCCTCCATAGACTGCTGATCATCCCTCACATACGCCTCTTCTTCTTCTGCTTTCACCTCAAATTCTATATCGATTGGATCTCCACTCTAAATCAAGGAAATGAGAGAAAATATCATCTGTAAAATGTAAGATTTATGATTGTGACATCACACACAAAATCCACACATTGTCTCCCTTCACAGAAGCAGATCACATGTGATATGTGGGTACATTTCCCCTAAATACCGCATGCCATCCTGAAACTGTCCATTTCCTATCCCGTGTTGCGGTATTGACCACAAACACTGAACACGCTCAGTAAATACCGCATGAACAGGCGTTACATTCACAGAAGGAAATAAAGAATGAAATGCATGCGGTCATTAATTAGTGGTGGAGACATGCGGCATTCAGGAAATGTGTACTGCTTGGTAAAGAGTGGGCGGCCGCTGGCATCCTTAACAACCAGTAAACAACATGGTTGTTAGGGAGCGAGCGGCCACTGCGTCCTAACCAAAAGATGAATCTAAAAAAAAGAATTACCGGCAATGAAATATTAAGAAAATGGCGTGGGGTCCCATCCCGGGTCTGGTATGGATTTTGAGGGGGACCCCTTGCCAAAAAAAAAGAAATACATACTAGACCCCTATCTGAGCATGCAGCTCGGCAGGTCAGTAAACAGGGGGATGAGAAAGTAACCCCCCCTCCTGAAACATACCAGGCCACGTGTCCTTAACATGGAGTGGATGTTCTGTTGCAAGGGGGGGCTTTGCTCCCTCAGAGCACCTTGTCCATGTTGATGGGGACAATGGACTCTTCCCTACAACCCAGGCTAGTGGCTGTGGGGGTTTGCAGGCAGAGGACTTACAAAATTTAACAAGGGGGCCCTCAGATCCTTCACCCCATGTAAATGAGTATGGAGTACATGGTGCCCCTAATTATTCACCCCAAAAAAGTATTCTGTTAAAGACAGCAGGCAGTTTTTGATAAGTCCTTTATTAAAAAAGCAAAAATAAAGCAAAAATGTCCCCCCCGGTGTAGATCCATCACCAATCACGATGCTCGCTGTCACCGCTGACTTGGAAAGAAAAGCTCCGCTCCCAATGAAGACTCCCCTCTGTCTGACAGCTCTGCTGCCTCCTGCCACTAAATATACTAAGGGACGGTGCCACTCGGTGACGTCACTGACCGGGCATGTTGTATTGGTGATGTCACAAGAGGGCAAGGCCACCCAGTGATGTCACAGGGTGGTAGCGCTCCTTAGTTTATTTAGAAGTGGGAGGCGGCGGAGCTGTCAGACGGCAGGAGTGGAGCTTTGTTTTTTCTTCGAGTCAACAATGACAGCGAGTATTGTGATTGGATCATCGATGGATCTACATCAGGGGGATATTGTTCTTTATTTGTGTTTTGCCAAAAATGACTTCGAGTTTTTTTACACTACACTTTTTTTGGGGAATGAATAGGGGTGCTATGTACAGGTGTAACTGGAAAAATGAGAATCTGGTGCAAAAGTTCATTTATTTCAGTGCAGCAACTTAAAAGGTGAAACTAATATATGAGACTCATTCCATGCAAAGCAAGATAGTTCAAGCCGTGATTTGTCATCATTGTGGTGATTATGGCTTACAGCTCATGAAAACCCCAAATCCACAATCTCAGAAAATGAGAATATTCCATGCAATCAATAAAACACGGATTGTACATAGAACAATATCGCACCTCTGAAAAGTAGAAGCTGCATATGTACTCAGTACTTGGTTTGGGCCCCTTTTGCAGCAATTACTGCCTCAATGCGGCGTGGCATGGAAGCTATCAGCCTGTGGCACTGCTGAGGTGTTATGGAAGACCAGGATGCTTCAATAGCGGCCTTCAGCTCTTCTGCATTGTTCCATCTCATGTCTCTCATCTTTCTCTTGGCAATGCCCCATAGATTCTCTATGGGGTTCAGGTCAGGCGAGTTTGCTGGCCAATCAAGCACAGTAATCCCACGGTCATTGAACCAGGTTTTGGTGCTTTTGGCAGTGTGGGCGGAGCCAAGTCCTGCTGGAAAATGAAGTCAGCATCCCCATAAAGCTGGTCTGCAGAAGGAAGCATGAAGTGCTCCAAAATCTCCTGGTAGACGGCTGCATTGACCCTGGACTTAATGAAGCACAGTGGGCCAACACCAGCAGATGACATGGCTCCCCAAATCAACACAGACTGTGGGAACCTCACACTGGACTTCAAGCATCTTGCAGTATGTTCCTCTCCATTCTTCCTCCATACTCGGGGTCCTTGTGCCTCTCCATTCTTCCTCCATACTCGGGGTCCTTGTGCCTCTCCATTCTTCCTCCATACTCGGGGTCCTTGTGCCTCTCCATTCTTCCTCCATACTCGGGGTCCTTGTGCCTCTCCATTCTTCCTCCATACTCGGGGTCCTTGTGCCTCTCCATTCTTCCTCCATACTCGGGCTTCTTGTGCCTCTCCATTCTTCCTCCATACTCGGGGTCCTTGGGCCTCTCCATTCTTCCTCCATACTCGGGGTCCTTGTGCCTCTCCATTCTTCCTCCATACTTGGGCTCCTTGGGCCTCTCCATTCTTCCTCCATACTCGGGGTCCTTGTGCCTACCCATACTTCCTCCATACTTGGGCTCCTTGAGCCTCTCCATTCTTCCTCCATACTTGGGGTCCTTGGGCCTCTCCATTCTTCCTCCATACTCTGGGTCCTTGGGCCTCTCCATTCTTCCTCCATACTCGGGGTCCTTGGGCCTCTCCATTCTTCCTCCATACTCGGGGTCCTTGGGCCCCTCCATTCTTCCTCCATACTCTGGGTCCTTGGGCCTCTCCATTCTTCCTCCATACTCGGGGTCCTTGGGCCTCTCCATTCTTCTTCCATACTCGGGGTCCTTGTGCCTCTCCATTCTTCCTCTATACTCGGGGTCCTTGTGCCTCTCCATTCTTCCTCCATACTCTGGGTCCTTGGGCCTCTCCATTCTTCCTCCATACTCGGGGTCCTTGGGCCTCTCCATTCTTCCTCCATACTCGGGGTCCTGGGGCCTCTCCATTCTTCCTCCATACTCGGGGTCCTTGGGTATCTCCATTCTTCCTTCATACTCGGGGTCCTTGGGCCTCTCCATTCTTCCTCCATACTCGGGGTCCTTGAGTATCTCCATTCTTCCTTCATACTCAGGGTCCTTGGGCCTCTCCATTCTTCCTCCATACTCGGGGTCCTTGGGCCTCTCTATTATTCCTCCATACTCGGGGTCCTTGGTTTCCAAATGAGATGCAAAAGTTGCCTCACCAGAAAAAAAGGACTTTGGACCACTGAGCAGCAGACCAGGTCTGTTTTTCTTTAGCCCAGGTAACACGCTTCTGACGTTGTTTGTTGTTCAGGAGCGGCTTGACAAGAGGAATACGACATTAGAAGCCCATGTCCAGGATCTGTCTGTGTGTGGTGGCTCTTGATGCACTGACTCCAGCCTCAGTCCACTCCTTGTGAAAGCCCCCAACACTTTTGAATGGCATTTTCCTGACAATCCTCTCCAGGCTGCGGTCATCCCTGCTGCTTGTGCACCTTTTTCTTCCACACTTTTCCCTTCCACATAACTTTCTATTAATGTGCTTTGATACAACACTTTGGGAACATCCAACTTCTTCTGCAATTCCCTTTTGAGGCTTTCCCTCCTTATGGAGGGTGTCAGTGATGGTGTCAGGTCAGCAGTCTTTCCTATGATTGTGATTCCTACTGAACCAGACTGAGAGACCATTTAAAGGCTCAGGAACCCTTTGCAGGTGTTATGGCTGAATTATCTGATTAGAGTGGGACACTTTGAGCCGAGAATATTCCACCTTTTCACAATATTCTCATTTTCTGAGATTGTGGATTTGGGGTTTTCATGAGCTGTAAGCCATAATCATCACAATGATGACAAATCACGGCTGGAACTATCTTGCTTTGCATGTAATGAGTCTCATATATTAGTTTCACCTTTTAAGTTGCTGCACTGAAATAAATGAACTTTTGCACCATATTCTCATTTTTTGAGTTTCACCTGTACTCTATACTCATTCACATTGTGGGGGGGCTGGGATGTGGGGGCCTCCTTGTTAAAGGTGGCTTCCAGATTCCAATAAGTCCTCCACCCACAGCCCCCCACAACCACTGCCCAGGGTTGTGGGGAAGGGACCCTTGTCTACATCAACATGGGGATAAGGTGCTTTTGGGGGGGCAGAGCACCCACCCCATGTTGAGGATATGTGGCCTGGTATGGTTCAGGAGGAAGGTGGGCACTCACTAAGGATCTGGTTTTGATTTTGAAGGGGAACCCACGCCTTTTTTTTTATTATTTTGGCATCGGGGATTCTCATCAAAATCCATACCAGACCTGTCACAGCTGTCAGCGTGGAACCTGGCAGCCATCCGCTCCTTGTTTACTGGTTGTTGGGGACACTGGCGACCTCTCCTTAACAACGAGCTATTTACAAGTGTTGCTATGGACACCAGTGGTAAATTCCCCGCAGGCTTCACTACTAAAAAACAGAATGCAGCATCTTACTACATACTGGGATACGGGAAGATACCGCTTTGTGATTGGAGCCCATAGTCTCTACAAGTCCATGTTCTAGATTCTCCATCCCACCAACCTTGTAATAGTGAGGGATGGTGTGATCTCCCTGTGTGGAATCCCGGGAATACAGAGGACGGGGACATCTCTCTGTTGGGTTCCTGGTATTAGGTGGCTCCATCATATCCTTGTGTCCTTTTGAAAACTCCTCCATCACTCCATACTCCTCATCCTCCTCTTTATACTCTTCTTTAACATCAATATTATCATCCCCGAGGATTCCACTCTGAAAGATATAATAAAACATTCATTGTAACAAACATGCTATGTATAAATCACAACTACCAATAATTGTCATCATCTACCTGATGATGGTGAGGGATGGTGTGACCTTCCTGTGTGGAATCCCGGGAATACAGAGGACGGGGACATCTCTCTGATGGGTTCCCATGACTGGATCCATCTGTAGGAAACACACACACTGACTGAATCCATTGTTTCTATGTGTTTATCAGATGATGGGGGATCTAGGTGGATCCTCCGTACTGCTCTCTCCTTTACAATAAAGTCTCCTCTTACCCGGTGATGTGAGGGGCGGCTGATTGTCCATCATGACGTCCTTGTAGAGATCCTTGTGTCCTTCTAAATACTCCCACTCCTCCATGGAGAAATAGACAGTGACACCCTGACACCTTATAGGAACCTGACACACACAATGATACAGTCACCATCCAGACACATCCCTTGTCTGTTACTGGAGAATGTCCCAGAATTCCCGGCACCGCTCACCTCTCCTGTCAGCAGCTCAGTGATCTCTCTGGTGACTTCTAGAATCTTCTTCTTCTTTCTCTCTTCTATCAGGGAGGGAGGTGGAGGCAATGTGATGTCATATGATCTCCAGACTTCACAGGAGGAAAACTCTACATCTGAACACAAATAGTCACATCAAATGATATTCCCAGAATCCTCCTCACCTCTCCATTCAGGTCTCCATTTTATTAAAGCCCCACTTCAGGCTGAGGTATAATTTCCCCCCACAGAACCCCCACACTACGCAGGGTATAGGCTTGTTGCAGCATTCTGATGTCATTACATACAACGCAGGACCAACAGTCCCACTTTACATGTGAGGATACCAAGCGACCCCACATCCTAAGAGAATCAGAAAAAAGCAAGATGGAGGGACATTGGGGAGAAGAGCTGTGAGGTCAGTGTGATGTCATAGGATTCTCTGACTCTGGATGAAGGGACATTGGGAGGAGGAGCTGTGAGGTCAGTGTGATGTCATAGGATTCTCTGACTCTGGATTATTATTATTATTATACAGTATTTATAAAGCGCCAATAGTTCGCTCAGCGCTGTACATTATAAAGGGGGACAGAACATGTGACAGAACAATACCAATACAATGCAAAACATGAGGGTATCGAGGGCCCTGCTCTTTCAAGCTTACAATCTAGGAGGGAGGGGATGGTGGCACAGGAGGAGATAGCTGTGGGGGATGGAGTGGTAGGAAGAGTGGAGGAGGTCGGCAAGTTAGCAGGGGGCGGGGTAGGCTTCCCTGAAGAGATGGGTTTTCAGGGTGCGCCTAAAGGAGAGGAGAGTAGGTGATAATCTGATGGGTTGGGGCAGGGAGTTCCAGAGGATGGGTGACACCCTGGAGAAGTCCTGGAGGCGGGCATGGGAGGAGGAGACCAGGGAACTAGAGAGAAGGAGGTCTTGTGAGGAGCGGAGTGTGCGTGTTGGGCGGTACTTGGATATTAGGTCAGAGATGTAGTTCGGGGCAGTATGGTGGACAGCTTTGTACGTCAGCGTTAGGATTTTGAATTTGATCCGTTGCGCAATCGGAAGCCAGTGGAGGGATTGGCAGAGGGGGGTGGCGGAAACGGAGCGGTTGGAAAGGTGAATGAGTCTGGCAGCCGTATTCAGGATGGACTGAAGCGGGGATAGCCAGCGGCGAGGCAGGCCAGTGAGGAGGGAGTTGCAGTAGTCGAGTCGTGATATGATGAGGGAGTGGATGAGCTGTTTAGTGGTTTCTGGAGTTAGGAACGTGCGGATTTTGGCGATGTTGCGGAGGTGGAGTCTGCACGAGTTTGTTAAAGAGTGGACTTGGGGCTGGAAGGATAGGTTGGAGTCCAAAATGACACCAAGTACTCTGGCCTGCGGGGCGGGATTGATGGTGGCGTTGTTGGACATGATGGAGAAGTCAATGGGGGGTGGTGTCCGGGCTGGAGGGAAGACAAGAAACTCGGTTTTGGAGAGGTTCAGTTTAAGGAAGTGGAGCGACATCCAGTCTGATATGTCGCTCAACAGGTGTGTGATTCGGGTGGAGACCGAGGGGGTGAGGTGGGGGGTTGAGAGATAGATTTGTGTGTCGTCGGCATAGAGGTGGTAGTTGAAGCCGTGAGAGTGTATGAGTTGGCCAAGGGAGGAGGTGTAGATGGAGAAGAGAAGGGGCCCGAGGACAGAGCCTTGAGGGACCCCAACAGAGAGGGGGAGTGAGAGGGAGGTGGTGGCATTATAGGTAACGCTGAAAGAGCGTTGTGACAGGTAGGATGAGAGCCAGGAGAGAGCAGAATCTCTGAGGCCGAGGGAGTGTAGTTTTTTGAGGAGGAGGGGGTGGTCGACTGTGTCGAAGGCCGCAGAGAGGTCAAGGAGTAGGAGCACTGAATAGTGGCCATTAGCTTTGGCGGTTAGCAGGTCGTTGGAGAGTTTGAGTAAGGCAGTTTCGGTGGAGTGTAGGGGACGGAAGCCGGACTGTAGGGGATCGAGGAGGTTGTTGTCGTTGAGGTGAGAGCATAGGCGGGTGTAGACTAGGCGCTCGAGGAGTTTAGATGTAAATGGGAGCAGGGAGATGGGTCTGAGGTTGTTCGGGTCATTGGGGTCCAGGGAGGGCTTTTTAAGTATGGGGGTGATGTGTGCATGTTTCAGAGGGGAAGGGAAAGTGCCGGAGGAGAGGGAGAGATTGAAGATGTAAGTGAGGGAGCGTAGGATGGAGGGGGAGGGAGGTTGTAGGAGTTGTGAGGGGATAGGGTCAAGGGGGCAGGTGGTGAGGCGGGCATCAGAGAGGATCTTGGAGACTTCCTCGATGGTAGTAAGGTCAAAGGTGCGGAGTGTTGGGGGAGCTTCAGTATGAGGAATGTAGGGTGGGGTGGGAGAGGAGGTCAGAGCAGTGGTGGGGCCGTGGGAGAGGGGTGATGAGGGGGTAGCTGAGTGAGGGGGAAGGGGGTTGGAGGGAGTTTGAGCAGCGACGAAGTCCCTGTGGGTTATGTCGAGGGGGAGGGGGGATGAGGGGGTAGCTGTGTGAGAGGGGACGGGTTGAGAAGGCGTGTGAGTTGCGGCAATGTCCTTGCGAATTGTGTCAATCTTGTTTTTGAAGTGATTGGCAATCTCAAGGGCAGTGAGTGAGGTGCTGGGTGGAGGTGGGGGTGGCGAGAGTAGAGAGTTGAAGGTGGAGAAGAGTCGGCGAGGATTGGAGGAGAGGGCCTTGATGAGGGTCAGGAAGTAGGCTTGTTTGGCAGTATGGAGGGAGGAGGTGTAGGTGTGGAAGGCAGATTTGTATCGGGTGAAGGCTTGTTGGGATTTGGTTTTGCGCCATAGTCGCTCCAGGGCACGACTGTGTCGTTTGAGGGTTTTGGTGTGATCAGTCTGCCAGGGCTGGAGCGGTCGGGGTCTGATGTTGCGTGTGGTTAAAGGCGCTAGTGAGTCAAGGGCTGTTGACAGCGCATTGTTGTAGGCGGTCATAGCCAAGTCGGGGCAGGACAGGGGGAGGATGTGGTCATGGAGTTGATCAACTGCGGAGTGGAGGGAGGCAGGGTTAAGGTTGCGGAGGTTACGGCTGGTAGTAGTGTGACATTTGGAGGGGTAGGCATTGGAGGATGAGGAGATAGAGAAGGTAATCAGGTTGTGGTCAGAGAGAGGGAAGGGGGTGTTAGTGAGGTTGTGGGGAGCGCAGCGGTTGGAGAAGACAAGATCAAGGATATTACCGTCGGAGTGGGTGGTGGATTGTATGCACTGTGCAAGTGCAAAGGAGGAGGTTAAGTGGAGGAGACGGGCTGTGTCCGGGTTGTCGAGGTTGACAGGGATGTTGAAATCCCCAAGGATGATAGTGGGTAGCTCAGAGGAGAGGAAGAAGGGTAGCCAGGAGGAGAAGTCTTCCAGGAAGCGGGGTATGGATCCAGGAGGCCGGTATATCACAGCAATCTTTAGGGGGGTTGGGGAGAATAGTCGGACGCAGTGGGCCTCGAAGGAGGAGAAGGATAGGGAGGGGGGGTTTGGGAGGACTCGGAAGGTGCTCAGCGGTGACAGGAGCAGGCCAACCCCACCACCTTTACGACCGTTGGGCCTGGGTGAGTGGGTCCAGGTGAGACCGCCGTAGGAGAGTGCAGCAGGGGAGGTAGAGTCAGTGGGCTGGATCCAGGTTTCCGTAATCGCCAGGAGGTTGAGGGAGCGGGAAACAAAGAGGTCGTGGATGGCGGTAAGCTTGTTGCACACCGATCGGGCGTTCAGGAGTGCACATGAAAACGGGGGGGAGATTTTAGGGAGCAGGGGGACAGATACTAAGTTGCGGGGGTTGCGGCAGGACGTGGAGGCGGGAGGGTTTTGTGCGGGTAAGGGAGGTGGTGGAGGGCCAGGATTCGGGGAGATGTCCCCCGCGGTTATGAGGAGGAGAAGGGTGAGAAAGGTGGCATGGGAGCGGGATGTGCAGGAGCGTGAGAAACTACTAGTGGAGGTGTTGGGGTCAGTGGGAGAGCGGAGTAATAGGAGGAGGTGGTAGGTGCCATAGAGGGGCGAGGGAAGCAGTGAGGGCACAATATACAAATGTTTGGGAGGAGCAGAGGGATATAGTGAATGGATTTTGGGAACAGAGGAGAGGAAAATGAGAAGGAGGAGTGGAAGAGGCATTTTGGGGAGGTGATGAAAGCAATAGTAGGGAGATGATAGCAATGAGGGGTAGATGTACAATTTTTTGGGGTGGAGCAGAGGGGTAAAGAAATGAGATTTGGGAACAGAGGATAGTAGTATGAAGAGGAGAAGAGGGGTGTATTATATAAAAGGTACACGGAGTGGGACTCAGGTATGTAAAAGATATTTCCCAGTGTGTTTCCTTGCAGTCTGTCCAGCATGCAGTAGAGTTTCTTGCTGTTGTTGTGTCTTCCTGCTGCTTAAGTTCTCCTGCTTTAGTTCACCTGCTGTGTTTAACTGCTCTGCACTCATTCAAAGCCGCACTCCATCATAAGCAGCACCCCCATCAGAGACTGTGCCCCCCATCAGAGATCTCCCCCATGAGCTGAACTAAATTTATAGGGAGATGCTCAAATGAGCATTCAACTCCGCCCCAATTAGAAGCTGATAAGGCTCACATGAATAAGGGGGGATGTTTCTTAGGAACCAGGCCACAGTCATAAACCTGAGTGCGCCTAGAGGTGAGGACAAGTCAACAGATACACAGATATAATTACAACATTTGTTGAGAATTTAACAGGAGTCAATGCGTTTGTCTGGTTAAGAGTGGAGGTAGCAGATAAATGCAGTTACCCAGAGAAGAACAGCAGGAGTCAATGCGTTTGTCTGGTTAAGAGTGGAGGTAGCAGATAAATGCAGTTACCCAGAGAAGAACAGCAGGAGTCAATGCGTTTGTCTGGTTAAGAGTGGAGGTAGCAGATAAATGCAGTTACCCAGAGAAGAACAGCAGGAGTCAATGCGTTTGTCTGGTTAAGAGTGGAGGTAGCAGATAAATGCAGTTACCCAGAGAAGAACAGCAGGAGTCAATGCGTTTGTCTGGTTAAGAGTGGAGGTAGCAGATAAATGCAGTTACCTGTGAAAGTAGAGAAGGCATAATTAAAGTGCTGTGTTTAACTGCTCTGCACTCATTCAAAGCCGCACTCCATCATAAGCAGCACCCCCATCAGAGACTGTGCCCCCCAGGAGGAGGAGCTGTGAGGTCAGTGTGATGTCATAGGATTCTCTGACTCTGGATGGAGGGACATTGGGAGGAGGAGCTGTGAGGTCAGTGTGATGTCATAGGATTCTCTGACTCTGGATGGAAGGAACATTGGGAGGAGGAGCTGTGAGGTCAGTGTGATGTCATAGGATTCTCTGACTCTGGATGGAGGGACATTGGGAGCAGGAGCTGTGAGGTCAGTGTGATGTCATAGGATTCTCTGACTCTGGATGGAGGGACATTGGGGGGAGGAGCTGTGAGGTCGGTGTGATGTCATAGGATTCTCCGACACTGGATGGAGGGACATTGGGAGGAGGAGCTGTGAGGTCGGTGGGATGTCATAGGATTCTCCGACTCTGGATGGAGGGACATTGGGAGGGGGAGCTGTGAGGTCGGTGTGATGTCATAGGATTCTCCGACTCTGGATGGAGGGACATTGGGAAGAGGAGCTGTGAGGTCAGTGTGATGTCATAGGATTCTCTGACTCTGGATGGAGGGACATTGGGAGGAGGAGCTGTGAGGTCAGTGTGATGTCATAGGATTCTCTGACTCTGGATGGAGGGACATTGGGAGGAGGAGCTGTGAGGTCAGTGTGATGTCATAGGATTCTCTGACTCTGGATGGAGGGACATTGGGAGGAGGAGCTGTGAGGTCAGTGTGATGTCATAGGATTCTCCGACTCTGGATGGAGGGACATTGGGAGGAGCTGTGAGGTCAGTGTGATGTCATAGGATTCTCCATCCCCCACCATTTATAAAAGTGGTATAATCCTTTGATATAGACTGATGAGGTAAGAAAGTGATTGGTGGGAAAGGTGACACTTCTCCACAATGAGGAGAATGTTCCGGCCCAGGAAGTGGGGGAATGTTCTGCCCCTGAAGGGGTTAATCTGGGTTCCCACACTATATATGTGTGTATCATCATCTGCTGGAGATAAAAAACATCACAGTTACTATGGAGGAAGAGGACGGACATGACTATGGAGGAAGAGGATGGACGTGACTATGGAGGAAGAGGATGGAAGTGACTATGGAGGAAGAGAATGGACACGACTATGGAGGAAGAGGACAGACATGACTATGGAGGAAGAGGATGGACATGACTATGGAGGAAGAGGACGGACGTGACTATGGAGGAAGAGGACGGACGTGACTATGGAGGAAGAGGACGGACGTGACTATGGAGGAAGAGGATGGATGTGACTGTGGAGGAAGAGGATGGACATGATGGGGGGTTACTGGGTGTAAATAGAAAATAACATCTTATTACCTCCTCTGCTGCCACTTCCAGCCACGTCTCCTCTCTACTTCCTGTCTGTACCTGACATGACTTCCTATGTCTGACATCACTTCCTGTCTGTCCCGAACATCACTACCTGTCTTCCATAGAGACTTCCTGTCTGGGTAGAAGTGAGATCCCCACCTTGTGGAGCTCAGAGGAACTGCAGCCCCGAGAAGCGTCTGGTAGTGTGACCCGGCCTTGTGCTGGGTGTGTATGGACTGTAGATCCTTGTGTAGGGAGGAAATGACTCCTATCTGTGACTGCTGTAACCTGCTGACTGGCATCTCCTGTGAAATCTGACACTTGCACTGGATACACACAAGGCAGTCAGGGATTTCAAATAGTGATAAGCAGACTTGATTAGAATAAACCCAGATATGGTGTCACTACACCTAAAATCCAATTAAAGTCAATTTACAGTCCAAAAAAAAAAACTTTTCTTGCAGGTGATTTCATAATCATTGATATCCCCGAATAAGATTGATGGTATACTCCAGAGAATCTTCATATACCTCAAAAACAAAAGATTCTAAACATAGTGTATTATCCCAGGTATTATAATATAGTGCCACACGTGTCACATGCCAACAAAATAAAGTGCCACAGCAATGGTGAAATGTCAGGACTCCAACACCTCGATTAATAAATCCACTGCACACAATAAAAGAAGTGCATAATTACCCTGACATAGATACAATCAGCATAGGATCCATAATACAGATGAGATAGACTCCAAGCTTTAGTCTACCATCTTCTCCAAACACTTCCCATAGACCTCATGGACAGACCAGGGATCAGTAAATATATTATATGACAAATACATTTTATTGTAGCAACTTACATTAAAATTTGATGAGAACAGCTTCCATATAGTCAGATGAACAACACGACATGATTCCTCAGCGGTAACTATATGATCAAGTCCATACCACTCTGAAGGAGAGCCAGGTGGTAGATGGAAGTCTCCAGGGTGAGAACAGCCGTGTGTCTCGGAACCCAAAAAATGGCCACCACGATACTTCCAGAAAAAACATCAATACGTCACGTGCCCCGGACGCGTTTCGTCACATCCGGACTTTTCAACAGGGATATTGATATGTTGAAAAAGTCCAGATGTGATGAAACGCTTCCGGGGCACGTGATGTGGTGACGTATTGATGTTTTTTCCGGAAATATCGTGGCGGCCATTTTTTGGGTTCCGAGAAAGAATTTCTAGTGTTAATATGTGGTTACACCCCTTTAGCACCTGATGGATAAATGCATGCACTAGCTGTATGGATTGAGCACAGGGATCTCTTGTTTGTTGTATTGTTGGGTCAGTAGCCAGACCTGAACCTTGTAGCTCTTCCCCATTGTGTCTTTTCCCCTATGTTGGCATTGTGTCCACAGTAGCATTTGCGTAGGCAGAGCAGAGTAGGACTGGCCATAGAGGGATCACTTTGATGCAGTTGGCAGCTTAAGCATGTATTGTAATATGTGTGAACTAAATACCCCTATTTATTGCATAGTCTGCTTGAAGGGTATATAGCAGTGTGCAGAGGGGCCCTCAGAATTTCTAGTGGGATGGCAACTGACACTCTTTTCCACATTTTTTGGGATTGCCGGTCCATTGCACCCTTTTGGAGGAGGTCCTTACCCCATTGTGGTTACTTTTCCTGGCTCCTGTCCCTTTTGAGCCCATTTACTTTCTGTTGGGTCTACCTTTTCGGGTCTCTCTAAATGTGCGAGGAAACTTTCCACCTCCATTCTGAGGGCAACCAGGAGAACCATTCCCATGCATTGGCTGTCTTCTATGTCCCCCATGTTACCGGCACTGATGAAGGTCAGAGCAGAAATGAGAAAGTTGGAGTACCTACCTGCTTTACACCCTGCTACTGTCCCTGCGCTGGAGGCAGTTCAGGACCCACGGGACACCTATGACACCGATCTGTCTGCTCCGATCGTTTGTGATTGATGGCCATGTCACTGTTTTGTATTGACATTGTATGTTCTTATGTACCTCTCATCGATGAGCTGCTTTATCAGCCTTCTCTCCCTCTCTGCTTTTATTTTACATTTACCTTTGTGACTGCTTGTTGTAATGTATCACATAGAGAGGGAAATGGGTGCTAATAGGCTGCAGGAGATCTGCTGAGACATAGAGGGAAATGGGTGCTAATAGGCTGCAGGAGATCTACTGAGACATAGAGGGAAATGGGTGCTAATAGGCTGCAGGAGATCTACTGAGACATAGAGAGGGAAATGAGTGCTAATAGGCTGCAGGAGATCTGCTGAGACATAGAAAGGGAAATGGGTGCTAATAGGCTGCAGGAGATCCGCTGAGACATAGAGAGGGAAATGGGAGCTAATAGGCTGCAGGAGATCTGCTGTGACATAGAAAGGGAAATGGGAGCTAATAGGCTGCAGGAGATCTGCTGAGACATAGAAAGGGAAATGGGTGCTAATAGGCTGCAGGAGATCTGCTGAGACAATGAAATGTGTGTGAAATGGATGGATGTGCAGACACTCCCAGAAGATGATGTCATTATGAGTGGATTGATATATATTTTTGCATTGTCCCCCCCAGAAGGATCAGGTTTGGCGGGATCGCTCTCATTAGCTATACATTTGTATTTTGTGTTCTGTGTTTGTAAGACTTTTCTATATGTAATAAGAGATGTTTGTTGAACAGTTGGTTACATAAGAGTTACATTTATTTCTTCTTCCTTTATTCAGTAATGTTTCATCTCCCGTAGTATCCCTGTAAGGTACATATTATACAGGAAGGGGGATTATGGGATGGATCTCGGGGCTGCAGTTCCTCTGAACTCCACAAGGTGCTGATCTCACCTATACTCACACAGGAAGTCTCTATGGAATGCAGACAGGAAGTGATGTCAGGGACAGACAGGAAGTGATGTCAGCTACAGACAGGAAGCATATCAGAGACGTTGCTGGACGTGACAGCAGAGGAGGTAATAAGATGTTTTTTCCTATTTAACCCCCATCATGTCCGTCCTCTTCCTCCACAGTCACGTTGGTCCTCTTCCTCCACAGTCACGTTGGTCCTCTTCCTCCACAGTCACAGCCGTCCTCTTCCTCCACAGTCACGTCCGTCCTCTTCCTCCACAGTCACGTCCGTCCTCTTCCTCCACAGTCACGTCCGTCCTCTTCCTCCATAGTCACGTCCGTCCTCTTCCTCCATAGTCACGTCCGTCCTCTTCCTCCAGAGTCACGTCCGTCCTCTTCCTCCAGAGTCACGTCCGTCCTCTTCCTCCATAGTCACATCCGTCCTCCTCCTCCATAGTCACCTCCGTCCTCTTCCTCCATAGTCACGTCCGGCCTCTTCCTCCATAGTCACGTCTGTCCTCTTCCTCCATAGTCACGTCCTTCCTCTTCCTCCATAGTCACGTCCGTCCTCTTCCTCCATAGTCACGTCCGTCCTCTTCCTCCATAGTCACGTCCGTCCTCTTCCTCCATAGTCACATCCGTCCTCTTCCTCCATAGTCACGTCCGTCCTCTTCCTCCATAGTCACGTCCGTCCTCTTCCTCCATAGTCACGTCCGGCCTCTTCCTCCATAGTCATGTCTGTCCTCTTCCTCCATAGTCACTGTGATGTCTTTTATCTCCAGCAGATGATGATACACACATATATAGTGTGGGAACCCAGATGAACCCCTTCAGGGGCAGAACATTCCCCCACTTCCGGGGCCGGAACATTCTCCTCATTGTGGAGATAAATTCTAGTAATATGGTCCTCTAAACAAACAGCACTGACAATAAATAGACAAGACAAGGACCATCCTGACCATACATGGCCTACAAAGGACAATGATGACACTACACAGGCAGCCAATGGGCAATCATTACACTATGCAGCCAACACAATGATGGAGTGCCGGGGTCAGGAGTATGGAGCATAGAGCCCCTTACATTGCTGCTCAGGAGGAAGGAAACATTCCTTTGTAACAGAAAATGTATATAAATCTGAGGCTCTTTAGGAATGTCCGGGGGGGTTAAAGAATGAAAGGGGCTTTGGTGTCTCCAGACCAATCAGGTTTTATCCCGGACAGATTTATCAGTGACAACATTCTCCTTACATTAAACATTAGTCAGGAGCCAATTTGCACTCCAGAGAAGTTTTGTTACTGAGTTTGGACACTAATAAGGCCTTCGATGGTGTCCTTTGGCCTTGTTTTCCTGGGTGCAGAGAATGGGTGTCAGTGATGAGTGTTTATCTGGTATACTCGCCCTCTATGACTCTCCCATAACAAGGATCAGACTTCCCGGCTGTAACTCTGACTTTGTTACATTGGGTAGAGGTACCCGTCAGGGTTGTCCTCTGTCATCCCTATTGTTTGCACTGGTGTTGGGACCTTTGGTGATTGCAATCAGATCACATTCGGAGATCTCTGGTTACCCTTTATTGGTTTCACCTTTCAGAATCTGTATGTATGCTGATGATGTAATGCTTTTCCTCACCAACCCGTTAGTATCATTGCCTAATCTATGGGCGGTATTGAACGACTTTGCTGTAGTGTCAGGTCTGTTCATGTCACTAAATCAGTGGTTATGCCATCAATGTTCCTGATTCCTGAGTGCCTCTCTCCGGAGCTCTTTTCCATTTCGTTGGGCCACGGATCGGATTTCCTATTTAGGTGTCAACCTCACTCCCAGATACTCAGATATGTTTGCTGCTAATTACCCCCCATGTGTGTGGCCCCTCTCTACTCTACTGAAGGTTTGCCATGGGTACCCCATCTCCTTCCTGGGTAGAGTCACGGCAGTCACAATGAATATTCTGCCTAAACTACTTTATCTATTTACATCACTTCCAGTCTCCGTCTCCAAAATGTTTCTGGATCGCTTTCAGCGGCTGATTAACAATTTATTTGGTGTAATAAACGTCCACGTTTTACCTCATCGGTTTTGTACCGGTCACAACGGACGGGGGGCCTCGGTCTTCCCAATTTTTGGCTCTATTACCTTTCAGCGTGTTTTGCACAATTATCACAATGGGCGACTGTTAACTCCCAGATCCCGGGGGTTAGATTTGAATCTCAATCTATACGCCCATTTTATTTACCGGGTATTTTATGGTCCATAATCCTCCCTCGATCGTTAACGTTTTATAACTGTTGTGGCCATTCATTGACACTTTGGTCTCGATGGAAACTTCAATGAAATCTGGTCTCTTCTGTTTCCCCGGGTGTATCGTTTTTTGGTGACCCTAACTTTAGTACAGCATTTTCTTCTCCTCATGCGTTTCGTTGGTGGTACGATAGATCCTTTATTAGGTTGTCTGACTGTCAAAGTGGAGGATCTTATATTCCCTTTGATATGATGTGCGGACTTTCTGATGTTCTGCTTCGTGAATATCATTGTTATCCACAGATTAGACATTTTTTAACTCGCATTTTGGCCTTACACCTTCATCTCCGATTTCTGAACGTATCAGCCGTGACTCTCCCAGGGGCAAAGGTCTTATCTCTGATCTGTATCACCAATTCCTGGTCAGTCTCTCTCCCTCACCTCCTTTATAGAGACAAAAATGGGAGGAGGATAGCGGTATCACCTTTTCGGATGAGGATTGGGATTCCATGGTGGATAACATATGTAAGAGCTCTCCATCTCTTTCTGTCCATGAGACACCCCTCAAGGTATTAACCAGATGGTATTATACCCCCTCAAGGCTACACGTTTTGTACCCACAAACGTCCCCGTTATGTTTCCGGGGCTGTGGCCTCACCGGTACTTTGGTACACACGTTGTGGGCTTGCCCATCTTTATCCTTGGTGTGGGGCAGGATATCTGAGTTGGTGACTTCACTGGTGGGTGTTCCGGTACGTCTGACTATACAGTCTTCCTATTGGGAGCTCGTATCCCGGGGGTTCCTGATAATGTTATGACATTGATACATACTATTTGTATTTCTACTTTGTGGGCTATCGCCCTACATTGGGAATCTATCACTGTACCATTGGCCTCTGTGTTACATAGAGTAGATGCTGTGATCTCATGGAGAGAATTCATTATAACTTACTGGACAAGATGCACTTGTCTGATAGAAAATGGGAATCATGGAAGGTTCAGAGACATTTACTACATGAATAGTGGCATTCCATTTGAAGGTTGATTGACGTGTCCTGTTCACACATATCATTCAGTCTACTTTTCCTTTATATTTCTCATGTACTTAGGATCTATTCTCCTTTCCTTTCTCTTCTTTTTTACCCTTTCTATATGATGTGCCTTTCTGAATTGTACGATTCAAGTGTGCCTTGTTAATACTGTACACATTGTTTGACGCTGTACTGTTATTTTCAGTCTACTCTCTGAAAAATAAAATCGTTTGTAAACAAAAAAAAATGAAAGGGGTTTTATAGCAACTTAAATGTGTAATATGTGTAACATTGCGCTGTTTATCTCCTCCTCCCCTCCCCCGCCTGTCTCCAGCACCACACCCGGGACTAGCAGGGAGGGGAGAGACCTTGCAGTGTAATGAGAACCGATTGGCTGCTCCTCAGGAAAAGGGAGTGTCCGGCTTATCCTTTCTCCCTTTCACTCCGAGCTGTTTTTGCATTTTTTGCACATTTAAAAAATAATTTTAGCCCTAAAGATGACACAAAACCCCCAAAATATTGATTTTCTGAAAGTAGAGACTTTAGAGAAAATAGCGGCAGTTCTATTTTTTTATGTCACAAAATATCACAAAGTCTAGGAAATGCCAAATTTCAGCAAAAAATACACCCAAGTTAATTTCAGGGCACAAAAAAGCAATAAATGACCCATTTATGTGTAAAAATATAAAAGCCGAGGTTGCAGCGAGTAAATAGATATCCAACATGTCAGACCTTAAGTTGTGTGTGCTGAAATGGTGACAACCTTTAGTCCCCGGTATTATCTATAGGTGACACATTTATAGCCCCTTCTAGGTCATCAGTATAGAGTACGGAGGAGGTCTGCTCCTAGAATTATCCTCTCATTCTGGTGTGACCGGCGATATGTAACGTGTATCACAATCAATGTTATCACGTGTAGGCGCTCCAGCGTGTGCTCTTATGTTTGGGTGTGCATATATGTGGGGGTGGGGAGCCTCAACATTTTTTAAGGGGAGGAGTTATGTACTTGGGTGTAACTTTAATTGTTTACAATAAAAAAAAAAACATTTTTACTTAAGGGGACAAAGTCCTCTATGAGATGATTTTTGATGAGAGGTTCTCTTTATTGAGACATCCAGGGTCTAAAAGACCCCCAATGTCTCCCCTGTACTCCATTGGATGTAATGTAGTGCACATCGCACCGCATTACATTCTTTGCCGGCCTCGATGGTCGGGAAATCTGTCATAACATCACTTCTGGGTCAGGAGAAGAAGGGAGTGAACTTGTCTGCTCTCCTCCATCCCCTCTACCCTCCGACACCCGCTGACCCGGGCCCACAGATGGGCAAGCAGAGCCGGGGAAGCATAGTAGGTACAGGAGAGGTTCACACACACAGGGTGGCAGAGGCTGGCATCTGAAAGGAGAGCCCTGCGGCTTGCCCTCAGCAGGGACAAAGATTAAACACAATACTTGCCCGGCCCCCAGAACTACATGTCCCGGGCGTCGGGTGATGTAAAGTGACCATCCCTGCATGATGAGCCGACATTGACCTCACAGCACTGCCTCAGAGCAAACTAGTCATAGGAAGGATCAGATTTATCATTCCTTGTCTGCAGATCTAATACTCATCAAAACCAGTTCAGAGACCAAACAAACCCAACAGAGAAAAGGGGCCCCGGACCCCAAAATTGTAGTAAACACTAAACAGTCCAAACAAAATGTCTTCCCATGGGGGGAGTAGTTCTTCAATGTCCAGCAACCCTCCTATTCCCCCCTCACATCCACATCCTATTATTGTGTGACCAATACCATCCAAATCATTCTTACTTTCATTTCCCAAAGTTATCCATCTACAAGGAGACCTGTATAGATCACATGATGGCACCAATGAGGATGGAGGAGGACCGGAGTCACATGACTGAGAGGATACTAAACCTCACCCTGGAGATCATCTACCTGCTGACCGGAGAGGTGAGGAGGATTCTGGGAGGTCACATGACATCACTCTTATCTCTATTAATAAAACACAGACCTGACCGGAGAGGTGAGGAGGATTCTGGGAGGTCACATGACATCACTCTCATCTCTATTAATAAAACACAGACCTGACCGGAGAGGTGAGGAGGATTCTGGGAGGTCACATGACATCACTTATATTTCTATTAATAAAACACAGACCTGACCGGAGAGGTGAGGAGGATTCTGGGAGGTCACATGACCACTCTCATCTCTATTAATAAAACACAGACCTGACCGGAGAGGTGAGGAGGATTCTGGGAGGTCACATGACATCACTCTTGTCTATTCTGGTCAATAGACCATTTTATTTTTGCACACATTTAGATGATGTCAGGTGGTTGATATTGTTTTATTTGTCTCCTGATCTGTAGGATTATGTTGTAAAGAAGAAGTCTAGTGGGGAGCCAATCTCAGGAGGATGGAGCAGAACCCAGAGCCTCACCATGGTGCCTCCATCTCATTCTCTGATACCTGAGAGGGAGAAAGAGCAGAAGATTCTGGAACTGACCACCATGATGGTCCATCAGCTGACAGGAGAGGTGAGTGGTGCCGGGAATTCTGGGACATTCTCCAGTAACAGACAAGGGATGTGTCTGGATGGTGACTGTATCATTGTGTGTGTCAGGTTCCTATAAGGTGTCAGGGTGTCACTGTCTATTTCTCCATGGAGGAGTGGGAGTATTTAGAAGGACACAAGGATCTCTACAAGGACGTCATGATGGACAATCAGCCGCCCCTCACATCACCGGGTAAGAGGAGACTTTATTGTAAAGGAGAGAGCAGTACGGAGGATCCACCTAGATCCCCCATCATCTGATAAACACATAGAAACAATGGATTCAGTCAGTGTGTGTGTTTCCTACAGATGGATCCAGTCATGGGAACCCACCAGAGAGATGTCCCCATCCTCTGTATTCCCGGGATTCCACACAGGAAGGTCACACCATCCCTCACCATCATCAGGTAGATGAGGAACAATCACTGATAGTATCATTAGGATCTGTACATTATCTGCATTGTTACCATTGATGGCATTTTTATTATATATTCAGAGTGGAAACCTGAGAGATCCTAAAGTTGAAGTTAAAGAAGAGATAAAAGAGGATGAGGATGGGGTGATGGAGGAGTCAGAGCTTCTAAAAGAACACAAAGATCTATACCAGGACACCATGGTGGAGTCATCCAGCTACAGGAACCCACCAGAGAGATGTCGCCGTCCTCTGTATTCCCGGGATTCCACACAGGAAGGTCACACCATCCCTCCCCATTGCAAGGTTGGTGGGATGGAGCATCTAGAACATGGATTCATAGAGACAATGTGTGGATATTTTATGTGACCTTATATTTTACAGATGATATTTTCTCTCATTTCCTTGATTTAGAGTGGAGATCCAATCGATATAGAATTTGAGGTGAAAGCAGAAGAAGAAGAGGCGTATGTGAGGGATGATCAGCAGTCTATGGAGGAGGATGGAATAACGGGGACATTTATAGAGGAGGACACTCCTACAGAGATCAGCACAGGTGGGTCATGAACACTAAATCCATTCCTCCACCCATACTGCTCACTGATTGGTCCAGAGTAGGGCGGGGACTGGGTGATATCAGCCTGTAATCCCCTGGTCACTTTCCTGAGCTGTGTTCCCCGTCCTGTATTTCTGGATTTCTCTTCCAGGGGACCTTCTCTGTTATCTGCTGGCTGTGCCGGGTGGAGGGATATGTCTGTAGTGTCTCAGACCCAAGTCACTGAGTGCAGTCTCAGGAGATGGGAGGCAGCGGTGTGGGACCTACATAGTTACATAGTTAGTCTGGCTGAAAAAAGACAGTCCATCTAGTTGTACCATTAAAAATAAAAGTTATAATCCGACACCCACAGCTGATCCACCAGAAGGAAAAAACCCAGCAAAGCACGATGTAATCTGCTCCTGCAGGGGAAACAATTCCTTCCTGATCCTCCGAGAGGCAATCGGATATTCCCTGGATCAACTTTCCCTATAAATGTTATATCCAGTTATATTCTGTGTATCCAAGAAAGAATCCAGGACTTTCCTACAGCAATCCCCCCCTTATGTATTATACATGGAGATCATATCCCCCCCTTATGTATTATACACGGAGATCATATCCCCCCTTATGTATTATACATGGAGATCATATCCCCCCTTATGTATTATACATGGAGATCATATCCCCCCCTTATGTATTATACATGGAGATCATATCCCCCTTATGTATTATACATGGAGATCATATCCCCCCTTATGTATTATACATGGAGATCATATCCCCCCTTATGTATTATACATGGAGATCATATCCCCCCTTATGTATTATACATGGAGATCATATCCCCCTTATGTGTTATACATGGAGATCATATCCCCCCCTTATGTATTATACATGGAGATCATATCCCCCCCTTATGTATTATACATGGTGATCATATCCCCCCCTTATGTATTATACATGGTGATCACATCCCCCCTTATATATTATACATGGAGATCATATCCCCCCCTTATGTATTATACATGGAGATCATATCCCCCCTTATGTATTATACATGGAGATCATATCCCCCCCCTTATGTATTATACATGGAGATCATATCCCCCCTTATGTATTATACATGGAGATCATATCCCCCCCCTTATGTATTATACATGGAGATCATATCCCTCCTTATGTATTATACATGGAGATCATATCCCCCTTATGTATTATACATGGAGATCATATCCCCCCTTATGTATTATACATGGAGATCATATCCCCCTTATGTATTATACATGGAGATCATATCCCCCCCTTATGTATTATACATGGAGATCATATCCCCCTTATGTATTATACATGGTGATCATATCCCCCCCTTATGTATTATACATGGAGATCATATCCCCCCTTATGTATTATACATGGAGATCATATCGCCCTTATGTATTATACATGGAGATCATATCCCCCCCTTATGTATTATACATGGAGATCATATCCCCCTTATGTATTATACATGGAGATCATATCTCCCCCTTATGTATTACACATGGAGATCATATCCCCCCTTATGTATTACACATGGAGATCATATCCCCCCTTATGTATTATACATGGTGATCATATCCCCCTTATGTATTATACATGGAGATCATATCCCCCTTATGTATTATACATGGAGATCATATCCCCCTTATGTATTATACATGGAAATCATATCTCCCCCTTATGTATTACACATGGAGATCATATCCCCCCTTATGTATTATACATGGAGATCATATCCCCCCCTTATGTATTATACATGGAGATCATATCCCCCCCTTATGTATTATACATGGAGATCATATCCCCCCTTATGTATTATACATGGTGATCATATCCCCCTTATGTATTATACATGGAGATCATATCCCCCCCTTATGTATTATACATGGAGATCATATCCCCCTTATGTATTATATATGGAGGTCATATCCCCCCCTTATGTATTATACATGGAGATCATATCCCCCCCTTATGTATTATACATGGAGATCATATCACCCCTTATGTATTATACATGGAGATCATATCCCCCCCTTATGTATTATACATGGAGATCATATCCCCCCCTTATGTATTATACATGGAGATCATATCACCCCTTATGTATTATACATGGAGATCATATCCCCCTTATGTATTATACATGGAGATCATATCCCCCCTTATGTATTATACATGGAGATCATATCCCCCCTTATGTATTATACATGGAGATCATATCCCCCCTTATGTATTATACATGGAGATCATATCCCCCCCTTATGTATTATACATGGAGATCATATTCCCCTTATGTATTATACATGGAGATCATATTCCCCTTATGTATTATACATGGAGATCATATCCCCCTTATGTATTATACATGGAGATCATATCCCCCCTTATGTATTATACATGGAGATCATATCCCCCCCTTATGTATTATACATGGAGATCATATCCCCCCTTATGTATTATACATGGAGATCATATCCCCCCTTATGTATTATACATGGAGATCATATCCCCCATTATGTATTATACATGGAGATCATATCCCCCCTTATGTATTATACATGGAGATCATATCCCCCTTATGTATTATACATGGAGATCATATCCCCCTTATGTATTATACATGGAGATCATACTGAACTGCATGTTGAAGATGAGGTCTTACTAATGATTTGTACCGGGGGTAGGGGGGGAGGGGAGGTGATATCTCTCTCTCTGGAGTCTATACCTCTCCTAATACAGAGAGGATTTTGCTCGCTTTGGAATCCGCAGCTTTGCATTGCTGCCATTATTAAGCTTGTGATCTACTAGAACCTTCTCCACCATTGACCCCCCCAGATCCTTCTTCTCCATTGACCCCCCCAGATCCTTCTCCACCACTGACCCCTCCAGATTCTTCTCCATTATTGACCCCCCCAGATCTTTCTCCACCATTGACCATATATAGATAAACAAAGCCTCTTGTTACAATCAAACAGACCGTTTTTGAGAATAGCTCTTCTCCGGCTTTCTTTTTCTTCTGAACTTGCTGCTTCTTGGAGTTCCTTGAGGTAGCTTCTATCCACAGATAAGGTCTGTAAGATGAATATTGGTTCCCACTCTCCGGTCACCTCTCCTTCTATTTCTGGTGGTTTCATGGCCGCTCGTTTTGCCGCCAAATCTGCCAGATTATTGTCTTTGGCTTCTTGGGAGTTTAGATTCCCATGAGCTTTTACCTTCAGAATAGCCACTTGAGTGGGTAGAAGGAGTGCTTCTAGCAGTCGTCCAATGGCTTTTTTATGTCTTATGGATGTACCTGCCGCAGTCATATATCCTCTTGCCTTCCATATAGATCCGAAATCATGGGCCACCCTGAAGGCGTGTCTAGAATCTGTGTAGATATTGGACCTTTTTTTTTTCCCTTCCACCATCCGGCATGCTGTTGTGAGTGCTTGAAGTTTAGCTCCCTGTGCAGATATTGCTGGCGATAGGGCTCTTGCCTGTAGGACTGTGCCTGCAGTAGTGACCGCAAATCCTGTATAATATTTGCCTCCATCATCTGCATATCTGGAACCATCAACAAAGAAAGTGAAGTCTGGATCCTGCAGAGGTGTTTCCATTTTCATCACTTCAAGATAGTTATGAGGCTCAGTGGCTCCATTATCCTCTCCACTTTCTGCATTACCTTCATTACCCCCCTCAGCAATTGGGAGGAGAGTGGCCGGATTCAGGGTTTGGCAACGTAGGAGAGTGACGTTATCAGGAAGTTGGAGGGAACACTGTAGTCTAAGATGCCTCGCTGTGGACAAATGTTTAGGTTGGACTTGGTTTAAAATGGCAGCAATGTCATACGGCTCCAGGAGGACAAGTTCATGTCCCAGAACGATATCAGAGGTCTTATCCAGCAGAGCTTGAGCAGCGAAAACTGCACGCAGACACGAGGGTGCTCCTCTAGCCATTGGGTCTAAACGGCATGAGTAGTAACCTACGGGTCGTAGGCAGTCACCATGGGACTGGGCCAATACTCCTGTGCCATGGCCTTGGCGTTCAGACACGAACAGTTTGAAAGGTTTCTCGTAGTCTGGTAGACCTAGGGCTGGGGCTGAAGAAAGTAAGCGTTTTAGAGCCAAAAAGTTGGAGGCGGCCTCTTTGGACAGATGGAAGGGCTCAGACTTGAGAGCATTGTAGAGTGGTTGCATAAACCAAGAAGCATCAGGAGTCCATGACCTACAGTAGGATATGAGGCCAAGAAAGGCATGGAATGGCTTTTGGCCTAGCGGCAGTGGCAGGTTCTGGATGGGCTTAACTCTTTCCTCCGTAAGATGCCTTGTTCCATGTGAGAGGCAGTGGCCAAGAACATGACTGTTGTAGAGCACCATTACAACTTCGGTTTAGAGGCCTTACAGCCTTGGTGTGCCAAGTAACATAGTAAACTCTCCGAGGCTTCTTCAGCCGTGGGCAGGTCATCAGCACAGAGGAGAAAGTCATCCACAAATTGAAGAAGGACCACTGCCGAATGTTCCTTTTGCCACGTGTCCAGTATGGGGGTCATGGCTTTGGCAAACTGGCTTGGAGAATTTTGCGCCCCTTGTGGCATAAACTGCCCAGGTGTATTGCTGTCCCTCATGGGTAAAAATGAAGTATCTGCAGGAAGGATACAAGGGAACGCTGAAGAATGCATTTGCCAGGTCCACCACGTTGAAGTATTTTGTTGTTGGAGGTACCCCTGTGAGTAAAGTGTGGGGATTTGGGGCGATAAATGTCTCTAAGACAGTGGCTTCATTCACTGCTCGGAGGTCCTGTACCATCCTGTACTTCTCTGATTCTCCTTTGGGTGTCTTCTTTTTTTTTTAACGGGAACAAAGGTGTGTTGTATGGAGAGGTACAAGGTATGAGTGCACCATTTGCCAAAAGGGACTTGACCTGCTTTGAAATGGCCTTAGATTGCGCTGGTTTCAGTGGGTACTGTGGTTTCCTGGGTAGGGGAGCTCCAGGCTTCAGTTCCACCATAATTGGGGGTACCTTTTAAACGTCCAATATCTTCGGGTCCTGTGGACTATAGACAACTTGGGATTCTGCTCAGCACATCCGGCGGTACGTAGAATGTACCATTGACTTGTAAGACCGGACACACTGGGTAGAGGTGGCTCACTCGAGGCGTTGGCCTTCCAGTTGTCTAATTTGGTGTACCAATATGGCCGTCTCCAGGAAGTGTACTGGGCAGGGCACGAAGTGACAATGCAGGTGCAGCAAGATGGCTGCCATCAGGAAATGCACTGGGCTGGGCAGGAAGTGACAATGCAGGTGCAGCAAGATGGCTGCCGTCAGGAAGTGCACTGGGCTGGGCAGGAAGTGACAATGCAGGTGCAGCAAGATGGCTGCCGTCAGGAAGTGCACTGGGCTGGGAAGGAACTGGAAGGGCAGGGAAAAGGGTGGTGGGTGTTCCTTTTCAATATTTAACACATTAATGGTACACATAAAGTTTTTTTTTTTTTCCCTGTTGCAATACCTGTTCTGTCCACTGCTCTTTGTGGATAACTTTGGCTACATTTTACCAAACTTCTTGCTGTCTTCAGCAAATTTTTGTCAACTAAGACATCTTTCTTCTCTTTTTTTTTCCTGCCATTCCTCTGACTGTAGCCTAAACCTCCTTATCTTTAATTCCACATACTTTTCCTCTTCTCTCTGTGCAACCAGGTCACATGGTAACATTCCTTTCTAGGGGTCTTATCAGCGTCTGACCCATCTCCTCCCCCCTTGTCTGTCCTTTTTAACAGAAATCCAAAACACTTCACAGGCTGATGTCCAGACTTTCCTTAACCCTTAACAAACCCCAACCTTCTGTTATGAATGGCAAACATTAACTCAAAGACACACATTTAGGACATGACATAGCAGTCTATCTTGGTGGGCTATGAGTACAGATCACTGAGTAACTCTTCCTAGCCCCAAACATGGCTAAGGCACCCCGCTGCCACACTACCGTGACGTGTACACGACACCTCCTCTTGTGGTCAACACACAAGGTTACCACACCCAAGAGAAATTATGTGTCAAAACCCTCAGTAGGTCCACTCCTCTTCCACCTCAAGACTGACACATAAAAACAAACACAAACAACATAAACCAGACAGCAGATAATCAATGCAGGTAAAGTTCAAATAATCTCCGGGCAATCAATGTTACCTGCCTTTAATGACCTTAAGCAGCCGTATTAGGCACAGGAATGAATCAACAAGGACAGGATAAGCACTGGTAAGATAGCAAAATATATCTTACCATGCTCCGAGAGTTGATCAGGCTCTCCCAGTCCTGTGAGTGATTCCTCACGCCCTGTCAGGTCGGCTGTTCGCGGGTTCATGTCCCGGGCTTCTCGGCACCAGCTGATTTAGATAAAGACCAAAAGTGTCCGTTGATTATCTGCTCCTCTCCTAATTAATCTTTGCTAGCTAGCTTTGGAATGTGCGCACACTGGAAGAGTCTCACACTGACACACAAGTTCAGTCTATGAACACTTCTAGTTTATTATAATGAGAAAGTGAACTTATATATGTAAAATGATGTGAGAGTCATGTGACAACAGCATAAGCATTATATTAGTCTTTGATTGGTCATTTCCACACGAAAACAATCTCCGTCATGGTATAGGTGTGATCTTCTTCCAGGCCTTATCTTATAGAAAGAAAACATTCCTTTGTCTCAAGTTGGCACGATGGTAGGGGGGATCGGTGCCTGTGAGCAGACATTTCTTAAGCAAGAATTTCTTAAAGTACCACAAAACCCAGCAGGCAGAAAATATTCACACAACATATGTATTCATACTAAACATTTATAAATATGAAGAAAGAAATAGTATTAAAGTATAAAAGTAAATATGTATAAAAAATATATATATTCAATAGGAAACGAAATAGGCATTTTACCAAATCCATCACACAAGTATACCACGTCCACCACCACCCCTCTGTCCAAGTATACCACGTCCACCGCCACCTCTCTGTCCAAGTATACCACATCCACCGCCACCCCTCTGTCCAAGTATACCACGTCCACCACCACCCCTCTGTCCAAGTATACCACGTCCACCGCAACCCCTCTGTCCAAGTATACCACGTCCACCCCTCTCTCCAAGGATTTGCTCACCTCCAATCTAACCTGTTTCTTGATGGTTTAATCCCAGATCACCTCTACATGTTGTCTACAGTAAACAGTTAAACTTCCACTGATTACAGAATACTAATACTGTGAGTCCTGATCCTTATATTATATAACTTGTACATTACATACTCCTGATCCCTGCACTATATACTCTGTGTTGTACATTACATACTCCTGACCCCTGCACTATATACTCTATATTGTACATTACATACTCCTGACCCCTGCACTATATACTCTGTGTTGTACATTACATACTCCTGACCCCTGCACTATATACTCTATGTTGTACATTACATACTCCTGACTTCTGCTCTCCCCCTCCCCCCACTGCTATATATACACATAATATGGATTCTCTTTTGTTCCCCCCATTTCCTACCAGCTGGACATTTTATATCGGATGATGTGATTGGAGCACAGACTTTTACATGGTAATAATAATGTGATAACATCCTCCAACTGTGGACCCTTAAACAGAAAGTGATAATGAGGGAGGAGTCAATACCCCAATGATGGTGGTCTTCAGGATCAGTCCAGTCTTCATCTTGGTTGTTCTCCCCCCATCCTCACTCTCTGACCTCTGGTGGGGCTCAGCCCCGCTGTTCTTCATGACTAAATCATGGACTAAATAAGGAAGTGCAGTACTTCTTGTGTTGGGAAGATGGCGATGAGTGATAGAGGGGGGGTGGGGACCCTCGTCCTATAATCCCCTCATCACTGTCCCTCCTATAAAAGACAGTTCTGGTTGTTTCCTCACTCTCTGACTAAGGTCCATGAATAAAGAAATGACCTGGTAGGAGATCAGAGGAGCCATTTCCTAGTTCCCTTGAGGGTGGAATTGTAAGCTCCTCAGAGACCAAGCTGCCTGATGTGGGCGGAGTCCTGGTTTGGGGGAACCAATCAGCTCCTGTCTAGTAATCCTCTTTGTCTTTGTATTTTAGTCCATGGCCGGGAGATGAGGAAAACCTCCGAGGATTGTCTCACTTTGTCTCCAGACTGGAAAGTAGAAGATGAGGACATCAAAGAGTATAATCCAGGAGAAAACCCGGCTCCCTCCAATGTCCATCCGGCACCACCCAGTGTAGATGGACCATCGGATTCCTCGTATCCTGAGGAACCTCAGACTGTGCGGGACCGGGCCGGCCTTCCAACAGGGAAGAGATTCTCCTGTACTGAGTGTGGGAAGAGGTTCAGTTCTACATACCATCTTAATAGGCATAAAAGATCTCACACGGGGGAGAAGCCGTATCCTTGTCCTGAGTGCGGGAAATGTTTTTCAGTTAAGTCCAATCTTTACATACATCAGAGATCTCACACAGGGGAAAAGCCATATTCCTGTCCTGAGTGCGGAAAATATTTTTCACAGAAGTCCAATCTTTACACACATCAGAGATCTCACACGGGGGAGAAGCCGTATTCCTGTCCTGAGTGCGGGAAATGTTTTTTGGTGAAGTCCAAATTTCAAAGTCATAAGAGACGTCATACGGGAGAGAAGCCGTATTCTTGCCCTGAGTGCGGGAAATGTTATTTAGATGAGTCCAGTATTTACAGACATCAGAGATCTCACACGGGGGAGAAGCCGTATTCCTGCCCTGAGTGTGGGAAATGTTTTTCAGTGAAGTCCCATCTTTACATACATCAGAGATCTCACACAGGGGAGAAGCCGTATTCCTGCCCTGAGTGTGGGAAATGTTTTTCAGACAAGTCCAGTCTTAACACACATCAGAGATCTCACACAGGAGAGAAGCCGTATTCCTGTCCTGAGTGTGGGAAATGTTTTTCAGTGAAGTTCCATCTTTACATACATCAGAGATCTCACACAGGGGAGAAGCCGTATTCCTGCCCTGAGTGTGGGAAATGTTTTTCAGTGAAGTCCAGTCTTAACAAACATCAGAGATCTCACACAGGGGAGAAGCCGTATTCCTGTCCTGACTGCGGGAAATGTTTTTCACAAAAGTCCCATCTTTCCAGACATCAGAGACTGCACATGAAGGAGAAGCCACTTTCCTGTCCTGAGTGAGGGAAATGTTCCTCACTGAAGTCCTGTCTTCCTGTACTTCAGGGGTCCCACACAACCCTGGAGGTGTATTAGAGCCTTGAGTGCGGGAAATGTATTCTAGATGAATGTTGCTGGACATCCCAGCTCTCATGTGGGGAAGAAGCACACCCTGATATACACCTCAGATATACTCCATGGCTGATCTTCATCATGGAAGAAACAGTTCATGAGGAGATCAGAGGCCCCCAAAGACATGGATGAAGTGTGGGACCGGGTTGGCCATTGATGGCAGGAGAAGAATAAAAATGGAGTCCTGACCTAGAGCACTGGGCTGACTCTCATTGGGGTGCAGCCTATATACTAGAGATGGTTTGCACCTACATGGATGGGGGTCTGCTGTGCTGGGGGAGGGATTTATGGGAAGGCTGGAGGAGTATATAAACTAGGATGGAGAGGGGAGAATTCAGTTATAACGGGGTAGACAGATCAGACCGGGGTCAGTACTTATTGGGGGGTAAAAAGAAAAACTAAAAATCCTCGTTTGCTGATACGGAAATCCCCTAACCAATAGCGGCCAACACCCAATGATAATACCAATCAGATCAAGAAAACAATTGAAAAAGAATGGTGCAGCGCTAACTACAAAAGTGAATAAAAATGAATGTGTATCCAAACACTCATAAAGTGCTAATAAATCAACAAACCA
Organism: Staurois parvus; assembly: GCF_062004578.1. Taxonomy (NCBI): domain Eukaryota; kingdom Metazoa; phylum Chordata; class Amphibia; order Anura; family Ranidae; genus Staurois; species Staurois parvus. Next base: position 986,618 of record NW_028318019.1, read on the forward strand.
AAATATACATAACAATATAGTGCTAATCAGAACCGTGATAACAACGTGGACAATACTAGTGTATGGGTCACCTTAGTGACCTAAAAATGGTGATAAACACACATAATAAAATAGACTGGTGTTAAGTGTCCTTGATAGCAATCAGAAAACCTTTTATAACAAGTACTAATAAGTCCATAAAGTAACAAGTGCAGATAAAATGTGATAAAACACCATGCAATGTGTTAAACGTGATCACTTCATGCAAGTGCCGTCACACTTTAAATCCACTGCAGCTGCAGTGCCTCCTCACCTCCTTCCTGCGACCCAAAAGGGCCCAACAGGTATTCAGGATCACTCTGGATCCTTTATATCTCCGGCTAATACCTCTCCAGAAAGCCAAGGATCATAAACGGTCTCCTGTTCAGCCTCCAAATGCTTCCTCCTCTGCCTTTTATAAGGATACTCTGTAGGGTATATTACTCACAATCCCAGTGAGTGATAAAAAGATCCTCCATAGTGTAGTATTATTAATAATGCAGTCCTTATTTAAACATAGGAAGTACACTCACATGAACCTGCAGTCCCTTCCTCCTGCTATATGTGGGTATGCTGCATCCATGTGGTACTTCCTGGGTGTACTAAGATGGCGTCCTCCACCGGACGTGCGTCACTCGTACCGGAAGCTGCGTATCGGTGTTACCTACGCGTTGCGTCACGTGGTCTCGTGACTTCCTCGGGGTATCGCCAAGGAGACGCAGCTGCTCCTTTTATATTGGCATTGGCGCATATCCCGCCTCCCAAGCTGATAACAGACACGTGGCCATTTTCTAGAGGCCTAAAAATGTAGATATGGCGCATACCTGGTCTCCCAGGCTAATAATTAGCCGTGACCATTGGATGGAAGCCAAAACGGTATTATGTATTATATATATATATATATGTTCATAATAAACTAACCTCCATACCCAGGAAAAAGACATTAGATCCAGCTAAAAACCCCAACACAGTCAGGATCCAAAATGATCACTAAAAAAACCTTTATTATTGAAACAACTCTAAATAAATTCTACTAATATTAACTATTTAAAAAAGGGGAATAAACCAGGTGGAAATAAATGTATTCTAACATATACACTCCCCAGAAAGATGAAGTGTATATAAGAATAAAAATAAATAACTATATACGTAAAAATATAAGTATACCCATGTCGATGTAAAAAACTCTCAGAACACCTTTTGAAGACAAAAAATGATAAATAAAAAATAAGTATATAAATAAAATAAAAATGACCACATGTGTATGCAGTATACCCACACATGAACATAGATTGATACCTAAATAAATAACATAATTCCATAAATACAATTACAATAAAAAATAAAATATATATGGAATATATAATAAAATGTATAAAAAATATATAGACAGCCAACGATCTAAAAACTAAAATATTTATTAAAAATCACTGATAAAACAATTGAGATCAAACTCAACATTCAACCCTCTAGGGACCATAGTTTTCATATAATAAATCCAACGTGACTCGGCTTGGCTGAGGGATCTAATTGTATTACTGCCTCTCCAGTGTCTCTTACATTTTTCTATCCCCCAGAATTTGATATTACTGGGATCCTTGTTGTGATGTGTGGTACATTGCCTAGAGACATTGTGCTTAGGGAACCCTTCCTAATGTTTTGAACGTGCTCCCTGAGTCTCTTCCATAGTGCTCTTTTAGTTCTGCCAATATATTGTAATCCACATTCACATTCTAAGCAGTAGACTACCCCTCTGTTGTGCATGAAATGAAGTCTTTAATGATGAACTCTTGTCCAGTAGTATCAGCAATACAGTTCTTACGTCTGGTATTTCATCTTCTAGTGGCTATACAGGCGTAGCAATTTCTGCATGGGTAAAAACGTGACTTTATTCTGACTGGGAGGATCTAATACACTCTTAACCACCTTTGATTTCACCGTGGGTGCTTTTCTATACACAAATTTGGGAACAGCTGGTAAAACACCTCTTAAAATGGGATCTGCCCTTAAAATACCCCAATGTTTGCTAAAAATTCTATTTTTTTGTAATGGATATTAAAATCTAAGATTATTGATAGGTTGTTCTCTGTATTCTCTTCTTTCTTATTATCTTGTAAGAATATACTTCTATCCCTATTTCCCACTTCTACTATACTCCGGGTGATCATATCCTTAGGATACCCTTTATCCACAAATCTAGATCCCAACTTCCAAATAATCACTAACTAGGGTACGGTTCCTCCTGACTCTCACAAACTGACCCTTTGGGATGATAAACAACCAAGGGGGGAAATGACAACTCCCCATTGGTATATATCCATTACGATCCACACTTTTAAAATATGTTTTAGTTAAAAAATTTTCCATTTATAATTTTAATATTTAAATCTAAAAACTGTATTTCTTCCTTGCTATGTTCCCATGTAAGTCTGATATTCTTATTATTTTCATTCAATTTGTTTAAAAACTTCAATAAGGTGCTTTCCTCTCCTTCCTAAATAATAATCACGTCATCTATATATCTTTTACACACTTTTAACTCCTTCGGATACTCTTGATATACCTCCGTTTCTTCCCTGTGTGCCATAAATATATTGGCTACACTTGGTGCAAAGCGGGCACCCATTGCTACGCCCCTATTTTGTTCATATTTGTTGTGCTCATGCCAGAAGTAATTGTGACTCAAACCAAATTCAAGACATTCCAATAAAAACTTTCTTTGAGTCCAAGGCAGATGGCTGTACTTCCTGAGCCCCCATCCAACTGCCTCTATAGCATCCTCATGCCCTATGATTGTATACAAGGAAGATACGTCCGCACTTGCTAAATAAATATTTCTTCCTCCTTTGAATTCCTCCATCACCTGAATCAGATGTTTAGTATCATGTAAATATGCTGTAGTACTTTTTACCACTGGTTGCAAAAATTCATCTATGTAATGTCCCAATCTAGCCCCCACTGACTGTATGCCGTTTACTATGGGTCTGCCCGGTGGTTTTGTGGCATTTTTATGTATCTTCGGGACCGTATATTTTCAATTTTGTCCATGAGAAAGGACTAGAATTGGTCATGTTCCTACTCAAAAGGAAACAAAAAAAGTTGAGGAAATTAGAAGCACAAATTGGTGAAATGAAGGAAAAGACTGTACCATTTAAGGAAACAACAGAGCACCAGCGGCCTAGTACATCCTGGTCTTTCACATACCAGCACTGGAGTATCACTTGGTGATGTGGCAAGTCCCACAGGTGCAGTACAAGCTGGTGCAGTGGCGAGCACAAGTAGTGTCCAGCAGCCACCAAGAATTCGCACACAGGCCTGTAGAACCCATGGTGTCCTTCCGGATGTGCTTGCAAATCCCGATTAGCAGCCCACAAATTCTGCAGCATCCATACTTCCCCCATTCACTGCCCAACTAGGAATTCAGGTGGAAACAGCAAATTTAACTACTCCTATCACGTACCTGGTGATGGAGGCCAATGGAGAGAGGGCTTCCCTTGCGGCTAAGTTCCAGACTACCCTGAAAGTGGGACAGCTGGAGCAAGGCCCAAAGTTGCACAGGTCGCCTGTAGGAGTGCTGGTTGGTGGTCCACTCAGAAGCACAGCTGGTGCACGGAGATAGGTCTGCAGACAGGAGGCAGCTGTGCATGGTATGCAAGCCCTTCCAGGATTTGGATGTTTACGGAGTAGTCGGTTCAAGCTACGGTCAGGTACGAGGTGGGAATCAGAGCAGACGTAGTCAGATGGGAAAGCCGAGGTCATACACAGAGGAGTGAGAAAGAGAGTATCCGTAAGCCAAGCCGAAGTCAGGGGTAAATCAGAGTAGACAGGTCAAGGAGCAAGCTGAATTGGTAACAGGAGATCACAAGTCAGAAACACAGGAACAGGGCATGGGGAGCTAGAGATCATCCAGCAACCAGAGAAAGGGATGAGCCTCCTTATAAAGGCCATCAGGCACCAGACTGAGGCTGATGTATCCTTCTGCGGCCATGTAGAGTATTGGCAGAAATGCCAGATCTTCCAGAACTCCTTCCGTGGACAGGACCCTGACAACTCCCCTTGATTTTTGGAGCTGTTTTTCACAGAAGATCTGTATGCATTGATTGTGGATCAAAACAATTTATATGCAGAACAATTTATCACTGCCAACCCAAATTCAAACCTTGCCAGACCATTCGCATGGAAACTCAATACGGTTTCCGAATTAAAACATTTTTTGGGCTTAACCCTCAACATGGGCATTACTAAAGAAAAATGAATTGCGGTTGTATTGGTCCAGAGACTTGATTCATCATATGCCGTGTTCTCTGCTGCCATGGCCAGGCATAGATATGAGAGTATAATGTGTTTTATGCATTTCAATGACAATACACTCTGTCATCCTCGGGGTGACCCTGAATTTGACCGGCTCCACAAAATTCAGCCCCTCGCAAATCACCTTAACCAAAAATTTGCAGATGTCTATACTCCCCAGCAAAACATCTGCGTTGATGAGTCCCTCATTAATTTTTCTGGCCGACTTGCATTTAAACAATCTCTCCCCAGCAAGCGTGCCAGATATGGGGTCATGATGTAGAAGACCTGTGAGAGAACAACAGGCTATACTTATAAGTTTTGGATTTATGAGGGAAATGATAGTCACGTGGAGCCCCCTGGATGCCCAGACTACATGGGGAGCAGTGGAAAGATAGTTTGGGACTCGGTATCATCCTTTTTCCATATGGGGTACCACTTATACGTGGACAATGTTTATTCAAGCGTGCCACTATTTAGACATTTGTACAATCTTGGAATTGGGGCATGTGGCACCGTGTGACCTAGTGTGTGCCCACCATTAGAAGTGGGTGGATGCAGGGCAGTATATTCCAATGGTGATCATACCACACACTTTTTCTGGCAGAGATTTCTTCTCTTTTTTCATTCAGTCCACAGACTGCATACAAAGAAAAAAAAAAGAACATAGCATATATACCCAAAAAGGACCAGCGACGTACTGGTACATCCCTAGACTTTGAATGGTTATACCAGGATGAGGCCTACAGGTGCATGCATCATCCTGGTATCAATTTTTTCAGCCGGCGATCGGTTTTCATGTAAAAGCAATCCTAGTGGCTAATTAGCTACAGGATTACTTTTACAACTATGCCCCCCCCCCCCCCCGCTGCCTTCCACGGCCTTCTCGGGCAGTCCCGTGCCATCGGGGGAACCTGAGAATGCAGCCAGTGTTTCTGCCAGCTGACCATAGAGCTGATTGGAGACCAGAGTGGTGCCAATCATCTCTATAGTCTAAGAATTCGGAATCTACGAGCATTTCATCACTTCAGTTTCGTAGGATATAAACAGCGCCATTTGTAAATTGGGAAAGCATCTGATCACCGATCTTGGTTTGATTGGATAATGTAAGGGCAGAGGAGATATCCAGAGTCTGATAGGCCCCAGATTTCTCAAAAAATAATATATGACAATGCCCATTGAAGTTATAGGGGATATTTGCAATTTCTGTGATAGCATTAAAAGTGATAAAAAAAAAATGAAAGAGACAGTGTAAAAATAATAAAAAAAATCAAAATAACTTACAAAAAAGTATCCTCACCCCCCCCCCCCCACCTGCGTTTGTGAGCGATGACCCTGTGCCAGTATGTAAACAGCAGTTGCACCATGCATGTGAGGTATCACCACGAACGTCAGATCAAGGGCAGTAATTCTAACATTAGACCTCCTCTGTAAACCTAAAATGGTAGCTTGTAAAGGCTTTTAAAGCATTGCCTATGGATATTAAAAATGTATGCAGTTTGTCACCATTGCACGGGGCATGCACAGTTTTAAAGCATGTCATGTTTGGTATCTATTTACTCGGCATACCATCATATTTTATATTTTACCAAATAATTGGACAATATATTGTGTTTTTATGCATTAAAAGTAAAAAAACTATTTAAAAAAAAAATTGTGTTTGAAAAATTGCTGCACGAGTACAATGTGACATAAAAAAATTCAGTACTATGTGACATCCACCATTTTATTCACTAGGGTGATTGACAAACAAACTTTTTTTACACAAAATTGTCACTTAAATAATTTATTGCTCACACATGACATGGGTATATGTGGAATTACTCCCCAAAATGTATTTTGCTACTTCTCCCGAGTATGGGGATACCACATGTGAGAGACGTTTTGGCAGTCTTCCATGGACTCAATATGCCTCTCAGCAGACAGCTTAGGGTGTCTACTTTCCGAAAAGGGGTCATTTGGGGGTGTTTGTACTATCCTGGTATTTTAGCACCTCAGGAAATGTGATGGGCAGTCAGAAAGTATAAGTTGTGTAAATTCCATTATCTATCCCATAGTTTGTAGACGCTATAACTATCACACAAAGCAATCAATATACACTTATTGGGATTATTTTTAACCAAAAACATGGAGCAGAATATTTTAGTATTTTTTAATATTTTTATGACAGAAATGAGAAAATGTCATTTTTTTAAAAACCTTTTTTTGCAAAACTTTTTTCGTTTATAGCACCAAAAATAAAAATTGCATAAGTGATCAAATATCACTGAATTTCTATTTGTGTGAAAAAAAAGGACATAAATTTCATTTATTTACTGTATTGCATGACCGCGCAATTGTCCGTTAAACTAGTGCAGCGCTGTATAGCAAAGAAATGGTGTAAATTCCATTATCTATACCATAGTTTGTAGACGCTATAACTGTCACACAAAGCAATCAATATACACTTATTGGGATTATTTTTAACCAAAAACATGGAGCAGAATATTTTAGTATTTTTTAATATTTTTATGACAGAAATGAGAAAATGTCATTTTTTTAAAAACCTTTTTTTGCAAAACTTTTTTCGTTTATAGCACCAAAAATAAAAATTGCATAAGTGATCAAATATCACTGAATTTCTATTTGTGTGAAAAAAAAGGACATAAATTTCATTTATTTACTGTATTGCATGACCGCGCAATTGTCCGTTAAACTAGTGCAGCGCTGTATAGCAAAGAAATGGTGTAAATTCCATTATCTATACCATAGTTTGTAGACGCTATAACTGTCACACAAACAATCAATATACACTTATTGGGATTATTTTCACTAAAAACATGAAGCAGAATGCAGGACTTAAATTTTATTTGGGTGCAGCATTGCATGACCGCGCAATTATCAGTTGAATTAGTGCAGCACCGAGTAGCAAAAAGAGGCGTGGTCATTAAGGGGGGTAAATCCTCTGGAGGACAAGTGGTTAAACATGTCCAGCAAAAAGAAAATAAAAATCAAATTTTGTCATAAATTTTGGCCAAAATGTATTCTGCTCCGTGTCTTCGCTAAAATAAAATCGCAATCCGTGTAAATGAATCGGTTTATGTGAAAGTTATAACATCTACAAATGACGGGATAGATACTGGAATTGTATTTTTGTTACTAGTGTGATAGATATTTTGGGCCTACAATAATTTTTACCATCATTGTGAACTTTTGATAGAAGTCTCAGCCTCAGTTCCTGCAACTTCCCGAAACTGCACTTTCTAAGTGGACATTGACTATATGTAAGATTTCCCATGTGTTTTATCACCCCAACACCCCCCATGAAGGTTTCCTGTAGAGGTTTATGGCAGTATGGTCACCTGGCTGATGTAAGGAATAAGCCCTGGACCCGTCATTCCTAACACCTCCTAGAGAGTATTGTCATCCATCTTCCTGCAGGAACTGAATTCAGAGGAGATATGATCAGTGATTGTCATCCATCTTCCTGCAGGAACTGAATTCAGAGGAGGTACGATCAGCGACTGTCATCCATCTTCCTGCAGGAACTGAATTCAGAGGAGGTACGATCAGCGACAGTCATCCATCTTCCTGCAGGAACTGAATTCAGAGGAGGTACGATCAGCGACTGTCATCCATCTTCCTGCGGGAACTGAATTCAGAGGAGGTATGATCAGCGACAGTCATCCATCTTCCCACGGGAACTGAATTCAGAGGAGGTATGATCAGCGACAGTCATCCATCTTCCTGCGGGAACTGAATTCAGAGGAGGTATGATCAGCGACTGTCATCCATCTTCCCGCGGGAACTGAATTCAGAGGAGGTACGATCAGCTACAGTCATCCATCTTCCCGCGGGAACTGAATTCAGAGGAGGGACGATCAGCGATTGCATCTATCCTGCGGGAACTGAATTCAGAGGAGGAATGATCAGCGATTGTCATCCATCTTCATGCGGGAACTGAATTCAGAGGAGGTATGATCAGCGACTGTCATCCATCTTCCTGCGGGAACTGAATTCAGAGGAGGTATGATCAGCGATTGTCATCCATCTTCCTGCGGGAACTGAATTCAGAGGAGGTATGATCGGCGAATGTCGTAGAAAGGATGGCGCTCTACTTCCTGCTCTCTGTGCTTTCCATCCCCCATCAACCAATCACAATGTGTCCACAATCACCAATGATCAGTGACTGTCATCCATCTTCCTGCGGGAACTGAATTCAGAGGAAGCATGATCAGCGATTGTCATCCATCTTCCTGCGGGAACTGAATTCAGAGGAGGTATGATCAGCGACTGTCATCCATCTTCCTGCGGGAACTGAATTCAGAGGAGGTACGATCAGCGATTGTCATCCATCTTCCTGCGGGAAATGAATTCAGAGGAGGTATGATCAGCGACTGTCATCCATCTTCCTGTGGGAACTGAATTCAGAGGAGGTATGCTCAGCGACAGTCATCCATCTTCCTGCGGGAACTGAATTCAGAGGCGGTACGATCAGCGATTGCCATCCATCTTCCTGCTGGAACTGAATTCAGAGGAGGTATGATCAGCGATCGTCATCCATCTTCCTGCAGGAACTGAATTTAGAGGAGGAATGATCAGCGATTGTCATCCATCTTCCTGCTGGAACTGAATTCAGAGGAGGTATGATCAGCGATCGTCATCCATCTTCCTGCGGGAACTGAATTCAGAGGAGGAATGATCAGCGATTGTCATCCATCTTCCTGGGGGAACTGAATTCAGAGGAAGCATGATCAGCGATTGTCATCCATCTTCCTGCGGGAACTGAATTCAGAGGAGGTATGATCAGCGATTGTCATCCATCTTCCTGCGGGAACTGAATTCAGAGGAGGTATGATCAGCGACTGTCATCCATCTTCCTGCGGGAACTGAATTCAGAGGAGGTACGATCAGCGATTGTCATCCATCTTCCTGCGGGAAATGAATTCAGAGGAGGTATGATCAGCAACTGTCATCCATCTTCCTGTGGGAACTGAATTCAGAGGAGGTATGCTCAGCGACAGTCATCCATCTTCCTGCGGGAACTGAATTCAGAGGCGGTACGATCAGCGATTGCCATCCATCTTCCTGCTGGAACTGAATTCAGAGGAGGTATGATCAGCGATCGTCATCCATCTTCCTGCAGGAACTGAATTTAGAGGAGGAATGATCAGCGATTGTCATCCATCTTCCTGCTGGAACTGAATTCAGAGGAGGAATGATCAGCGATTGTCATCCATCTTCCTGCTGGAACTGAATTCAGAGGAGGTATGATCAGCGATCGTCATCCATCTTTCTGCGGGAACTGAATTCAGAGGAGGAATGATCAGCGATTGTCATCCATCTTCCTGGGGGAACTGAATTCAGAGGAAGCATGATCAGCGATTGTCATCCATCTTCCTGGGGGAACTGAATTCAGAGGAAGCATGATCAGCGATTGTCATCCATCTTCCTGCGGGAACTGAATTCAGAGGAGGTATGATCAGCGATTGTCATCCATCTTCCTGCGGGAACTGAATTCAGAGGAGGTATGATCAGCGACTGTCATCCATCTTCCTGCGGGAACTGAATTCAGAGGAGGTACGATCAGCGACTGTCATCCATCTTCCTGCGGGAACTGAATTCCGAGGAGGTACGATCAGCGAATGTCGTAGAAAGGATGGCACTCTACTTCCTGCTCTCTGTGCTTTCCATCCCCCATCAACCAATCACAATGTGTCCACAATCACCATGGAAATGATCAGATCAATGAAACGTTTGTCATAGACAGACCATCATGTGCCGATCATATACACAGACATTTGTATCACGGGAAACAAACAAGAAGAAACATGTATGGAGAAAGACACGGAAAAGTCCCAATATGTGCATTCACCAATCACTCCTTCATTCCCGGTATACACACAATTCCATTGCTTCCATGTGTACACCATCAGTCACTCTTCTAGAATTGGGACATTTTATTACCACCCACCTCTTCAGTGATCCCCCACCATGAAAGTATTGTCCTCACCTCCAACTGTGGGCCTAATGAGTGCTTGGAACATTTGTCCACAAAGTATTAATAATAGACCTCCAAGTGTTTGTGAAATCTCCCACCACAAATGTACTCAGCCAATCACAGGGCAGGACTCCATTGTTATTCTTCTCCTGATATCAATGACCAACCCAGTCCCACACTTCATCCATGTCTTTGGGGACCTCTCATCTCCTTATGGACTGTTTCTTCCATGATGAAGATCAGCCATGGAGTATATCTGAGGTGTATATCAGGGTGTGCTTCTTCTCCACATGAGAGCTGGGATGTCCAGCAACATTCATCTAGAAGACATTTCCCACACTCAAGGCACTAATACACCTCCAGGGTTGTGTGGGACCCCTGATGTACAGGAAGACAGGACTTCAGTGCGGAACATTTCCCTCACTAAGGAGTGGAAAGTAGCTTCTCCCTCGTGTGCAAACTCTGATGTTTGTAAAGATGGGACTTCTGTGAAAAACATTTCCCACACTCAGGACAGGAATACGGCTTCTCCCCTGTATGAGATCGCTGATGTGTATAAAGACTGTATTTCACTGAAAAAAATTTCCCGCACTCAGAACAGGAATACGGCTTCTCCCCTGTGTGAGATCTCTGATGTCTGTAAAGATGAAACTTTTGTGAAAAACATTTCCCGCACTCAGAACAGGAATACGGTTTCTCCCCTGTGTGAGATCTCTGATGTTTGTCAAGATCAGACTTCTCTGAAAAACATTTCCCACACTCAGGACAGGAGTACGGCTTCTCCCCTGTGTGCAATCTCTGATGAGTGTAAAGACTGGATCTATCTGAAAAACATTTCCCACACTCAACGCAGGAATATGGTTTCTCCCCCGTGTGAGATCTCTGATGTGTGTAAAGACTAGACATGTCTGCAAAACATTTCCTGCCCTCAAGACAGGAATATGGCTTTTCCCCCGTGTGAGACCTTTGATGTCTGTAAAAATGTGACTTTTCTGAAAAACATTTCCCACACTCAGGACAGAAATATGGCTTCTCTCCCGTGTGAGATCTCTGATGTCTGTAAAGACTGGACTTCACAGAAAAACATTTCCCGCACTCAGTACAGGAATACGGCTTCTCCCCCGTGTGAGATCTTTTATGCACATTAAGACCAGATTTACAATGGAAACTCTTCCCGCACTCAGGACAGGAGAATCTCTTCCCTGTTGGAGGGCCGGCCTGGTCCCGCACAGTCTGAGGTTCCTCAGGATATGAGGAATCCGATGGTATATCTACACTGGGTGGTGCCGGATGGACATTGGAGGGAGCCGGGTTTTCTCCTGGACTATACTGTGTGATGTCCTCATCTTCTACTTTCCAGTCTGGAGACAAAGTGAGACAATCCTCGGAGGTTTTCCTCATCTCCCGGCCATGGACTAAAATACAAAGACAAAGAGGATTACTAGACAGGAGCTGATTGGTTCCCCCAAACCAGGACTCCGCCCACATCAGGCAGCTTGGTCTCTGAGAAGCTTACAATTCCACCCTCAAGGTGTCACGGTCACCCCCTCTCCTGCTGTCCCTTCCTCCCCTCAGTTCAGGTGGTCTGCAGCAGCTCCCCCCTCGCTCTCCTTTGATCCTCCTCCCTCCATTCCCCTTGCAGATTCCTCACATCCTGCACAAGGAGCGGGAAGCACCTCTCCTCAGTGAAGCTGCCGAGGAGTCAGGTACCCCGCTGGACCCGCATAGCACGGGCCTCCGGGGTGTCTCTGCACCCCCCCGGCAGGCGCAACGTGGGAACGAGGCTTCCCATGCTCTGTGCGTGCCAGAGACAAAGGGTGCGCTCCCTGAGCGTGGCCAGAGTGAGGGGGGCATGCCTCGTTGCCCCGGCAACCCGACACTGGACCGGCCATTGCCAGGGCAACCAGGAAGCATCCTGCTCCGGCATAAGAGGACCAGAGCGGGACCCGGGAGGTTGTTGGTCCCCTGCACATCACCGTGAGTAGCTGTTGGAAGGTCTGAGCTGAGGCCAGACCCCCACAGCCAGACCCTGCTGAGTACTTTGCTGATCCCTGGGGGCTAGAGGTGCCTGCTGTCTGCTGTGTACCAAAGAATACTCCTGCCTGCTATCCATTGTGTGCCAATGAGTACTCCTGCCTGCTATCCGCTGTGTGCCAACGAGTACTCCCGCCTGCTATCCGCTGTGTGCCAACGAGTACTCCTACCTGCTATCCATTGTGTGCCAACGAGTACTCCTGCCTGCTATCCATTGTGTGCCAAAGAGTACTCCTGCCTGCTATCCATTGTGTGCTAACGAGTACTCCTGCCTGCTATCCATTGTGTGCCAAAGAGTACTCCTGCCTGCTATTCATTGTGTGCCAAAGAGTACTCCCGCCTGCTATCCACTATGTGCCAACGAGTACTCCTGCCTGCTATCCATTGTGTGCCAACGAGTACTCCTGCCTGCTATCTGCTGTGTGCCAACGAGTACTCCTGCCTGCTATCCGCTGTATGCCAATGAATACTCCTGCCTGCTATCCGCTGTGTGCCAAAGAGTACTCCTGCCTGCTATCCATTGTGTGCCAACGAGTACTCCTGCCTGCTATCCGCTGTGTGCCAAAGAATACTCCTGCCTGCTATCCGCTGTGTGCCAAAGAGTACTCCTGCCTGCTATCCATTGTGTGCCAACGAGTACTCCTGCCTTCTATCCACTGTGTGCCAATGAATACTCCTGCCTGCTATCCGCTGTGTGCCAACGAGTACTCCTGCCTGCTATCTGCTGTGTGCTAACGAGTACTCCTGCCTGCTATCCATTGTGTGCCAACGAGTACTCCTGCCTGCTATCCATTGTGTGCCAACGAGTACTCCTGCCTGCTATCCATTGTGTGCCAACGAGTACTCCTGCCTGCTATCCATTGTGTGCCAATGAGTACTCCTACCTGCTATCCGCTGTGTGCCAATGAGTACTCCTACCTGCTATCCGCTGTGTGCCAACGAGTACTCCTGCCTGCTATCCGCTGTGTGCCAACGAGTACTCCTGCCTGCTATCCGCTGTGTGCGAATGAGTACTCCTGCCTGCTATCCGCTGTGTGCGAATGAGTACTCCTGCCTGCTATCCGCTGTGTGCGAATGAGTACTCCTGCCTGCTATCCGCTGTGTGCCAACGAGTACTCCTGCCTGCTATCCGCTGTGTGCCAAAGAGTACTCCTGCCTGCTATCCATTTTGTGCTAACGGGTACTCCTGCCTGTTATCCGCTGTGTGCCAACGAGTACTCCTGCCTGCTATCCATTGTGTGCCAACAAGTACTCCTGCCTGCTATCCGCTGTGTGCCAGAGGTTACTCCTGCCTGCTGTTCGCTGTGTGCCAGAGGTGACTGCTGCCTAAACCGTGAGTGCTCAGACCCTCCTGTCTGAACTACCCCCCATGGGTCTCCCTATTTTCCCTGCCTGGACTGTCCATGAATCCCCCTATTACCTTGCCTGGACTGGCTCCATTGAATGCCCCTATATTTTCCCTGCTTGGACTGCCGTTGAATTTCCCTCTTGTCCTGTCTGGTCTGCCCCATTGAACACTCATACTTTTCCTACCTGGATTGCCCCATTGAACCTCCCTATTACCTTTTCCGGAACTGCCTGCTTGGATTAATACTTGCTCAGGCCATTGATACCCAATTGCCCTATCGTGGGCCGGATTACAATTGTTTTGGGCTCCTCCCCTCCCCTTTTGGGTACCCAGACACTACCTTCCTACCCTGATTGAGTGCCTCCCATAGTTCAATACAGCTTTGTGTGTTTATCATCCTCCGTGTGTGTTGTGTCCTGCCTACACTTCCATCACACAAGGGAACTAGGAAATGGCTCCTCTGATCTCCTACCAGGTCATTTCTTTATTCATGGACCTTAGTCAGAGAGTGAGGAAACAACCAGAACTGTCTTTTATAGGAGGGACAGTGATGAGGGGATTATAGGACGAGGGTCCCCACCCCCTCTATCACTCATCGCCATCTTCCCAACACAAGAAGTACTGCACTTCCTTATTTACTCCATGATTTAGTCATGAAGAACAGCGGGGCTGAGCCCCACCAGAGGTCAGAGAGTGAGGATGGGGGGAGAACAACCAAGATGAAGACTGCACTGATCCTGAAGACCACCATCATTGGGGTATTGACTCCTCCCTCATTATCACTTTCTGTTTAAGGGTCCAAAGTTGGAGGATGTTATCACATTATTATCACCATGTAAAAGTCTGTGCTCCAATCACATCGTTCGATATAAAATGTCCAGCTGGGAGGAAATGGGGGGAACAAAAGAGAATCCATATTATGTGTATATATAGCAGTGGGGAGAGGGGGAGAGCAGAAGTCAGGACTATGTAATGTACAACATAGAGTATATAGTGCAGGGGTCAGGAGTATGTAATGTACAACATAGAGTATATAGTGCAGGGTCAGGAGTATGTAATGTACAACAGAGTATATAGTGCAGGGGTCAGGAGTATGTAATGTACAACATAGAGTATATAGTGCAGGGGTCAGGAGTATGTAATGTACAACATGGAGTATATAGTGCAGGGGTCAGGAGTATGTAATGTACAACATAGAGTATATAGTGCAGGGGTCAGGAGTATGTAATGTACAACATAGAGTATATAGTGCAGGGGTCAGGAGTATGTAATGTACAATATAGAGTATATAGTGCAGGGGTCAGGAGGATGTAATGTACAACATAGAGTATATAGTGCAGGAGTCAGGAGTATGTAATGTACAACAAAGAGTATATAGTGCAGGGGTCAGGAGTATGTAATGTACAACATAGAGTATATAGTGCAGGGGTCAGGAGTATGTAATGTACAACATAGAGTATATAGTGCAGGGGTCAGGAGGATGTAATGTACAATATAAATTATACAGTATAAGGGTCAGGACTCATAATATTGGTATTCAGTAATCAGTGGAAGATTAAATGTTTACTGTAGACAAGTTGCAGAGATCCCACACCGCTGCCTCCCATCTCCTGAGACTGCACTCAGTGACTTGGGGCTGAGACACTACAGACATATCCCTCAGCTCCCAGCAAGGAACCCTGGGAGAATTGTTCTGTCAGAGATCCTACTAGACCTGGGCAAGGGGCAGGAGGCCCAAATTACATGCCCCAAGTAATGCTGATTCATGAGCATGTCTAGTAATGCTCATAAATCAACATTTTGCTGCCGGCTGAACCCCAGAACCTCCATAAATCCAGTCTAGAGACATAAATTGTGTCTGCAGCACAGAGAAGGAAGATTATCCGAGAGAAATCCAGGAATACAGGACGGGGAACACAGCTCAGGAAAGTGACCAGGGGATTACAGGCTGATATCACCCAGTCCCCGCCCTACTCTGGACCAATCAGTGAGCAGTATGGGTGGAGGAATGGATTTAGTGTTCATGACCCACCTGTGCTGATCTCTGTAGGAGTGTCCTCCTCTATAAATGTCCCCGTTATTCCATCCTCCTCCATAGACTGCTGATCATCCCTCACATACGCCTCTTCTTCTTCTGCTTTCACCTCAACTTTTATATCTATCAGATCTTCAACCTAAAACAAAATAATAATAGAAGAGCTCATCTGTAAAACATAAACTCCAATGTTGTGGCATCAAATTAAAAAAAACACTTCTATGAGTCCTTTTTCTGAATGCTCCATCCCACCAACCTTGTAATGGTGAGGGATGGTGTGACCTTCCTGTGTGGAATCCTGGGAATACAGAGGACGGGGACATCTCTCTGGTGGGTTCCTGGTATTAGGTGGCTCCATCATCTCCTTGTGTCCTTCTGAAAACTCCTCCATCACTCCATACTCCTCTTTATTCTCTTCTTTAACATCAATATTATCATCCCCGAGGATTCCACTCTGAAAGATATAATAAAACATTCATTGTAACAAACATGCTGTGTATAAATCACAACTACCAATAATTGTCATCATCTACCTGATGATGGTGAGGGATGGTGTGACCTTCCTGTGTGGAATCCCGGGAATCCAGAGGACGGGGACATCTCTCTGGTGGGTTCCCATGACTGGATCCATCTGTAGGAAACACACACACTGACTGAATCCATTGTTTCTATGTGTTTATCAGATGATGGGGGATCTAGGTGGATCCTCCGTACTGCTCTCTCCTTTACAATAAAGTCTCCTCTTACCCGGTGATGTGAGGGGCGGCTGATTGTCCATCATGACGTCCTTGTAGAGATCCTTGTGTCCTTCTAAATACTCCCACTCCTCCATGGAGAAATAGACAGTGACACCCTGACACCTTATAGGAACCTGACACACACAATGATACAGTCACCATCCAGACACATCCCTTGTCTGTTACTGGAGAATGTCCCAGAATTCCCGGCACCGCTCACCTCTCCTGTCAGCAGCTCAGTGATCTCTCTGGTGACTTCTAGAATCTTCTTCTTCTTTCTCTCTTCTATCAGGGAGGGAGGTGGAGGCAATGTGATGTCATATGATCTCCAGACTTCACAGGAGGAAAACTCTACATCTGAACACAAATAGTCACATCAAATGATATTCCCAGAATCCTCCTCACCTCTCCATTCAGGTCTCCATTTTATTAAAGCCCCACTTCAGGCTGAGGTATAATGTCCCCCCCACAGGACCCCCACACTACGCAGGGTATAGGCTTGTTGCAGCATTCTGATGTCATTACATACAACGCAGGACCAACAGTCCCACTTTACATGTGAGGATACCAAGGGGCCCCACATCCTAACACCATAGAATAAAAAGAAAGGAGCCAAATGGAGGGACATTGGGAGGAGGAGCTGTGAGGTCAGTGTGATGTCATAGGATTCTCTGACTCTGGTTGGAAGGACATTGGGAGGGGGAGCTGTGAGGTCAGTGTGATGTCATAGGATTCTCTGACTCTGGTTGGAAGGACATTGGGAGGGGGAGCTGTGAGGTCAGTGTGATGTCATAGGATTCTCTGACTCTGGATAGAGGGACATTGGGAGGAGGAGCTGTGAGGTCAGTGTGATGTCATAGGATTCTCTGACTCTGGTTGGAAGGACATTCGGAGGGGCAGCTGTGAGGTCAGTGTGATGTCATAGGATTCTCTGACTCTGGATGGAAGGACATTGGGAGGAGGAGCTGTGAGGTCAGTGTGATGTCATAGGATTCCCTGACTCTGGATGGAGGGACATTGGGAGGAGGAGCTGTGAGGTCAGTGTGATGTCATAGGATTCTCTGACTCTGGTTGGAAGGACATTGGGGGAGGAGCTGCGAGGTCAGTGTGATGTCATAGGATTCTCCATTCCCCGCCACTTATAAAAGTGGTATAATCCTTTGGTATAGACTGATGAGGTGAGAAGGTGACACCTCTCCACAATGAGGAGAATGTTCTGCCCCTGAAGGGGTTATTCTGGGTTCCCACACTATATATGTGTGTATCATCATCTGCTGGAGATAAAAGATGTCACAGTGACTATGGAGGACGGACATGACTATGGAGGAAGAGGACGGACATGACTATGGAGGAAGAGGACGGACATGACTATGGAGGAAGAGGACGGACATGATGGGGGGTTACTGGGTGTAAATAGGAAATAACATCTTATTACCTCCTCTGTTGCCACTTCCAGCAACGTCTCCTCTCTGCTTTCTCCCAACTCAGCTCTCACCCGGAACTTCCTGTCTGTGCCTGACATCACTTCCTGTCTTCCATAGAGACTTCCTGTGTGGGTAGAAGTGAGATCCCCACTTTGTGGAGCTCAGAGGAACTGCAGCCCCGAGAAGCGTCTGGTAGTGTGGCCCCGGCCTTGTGCTGGGTGTGTATGGACTGTAGATCCTTGTGTAGGGAGGAAATGACTCCTATCTGTGACTGCTGTAACCTGCTGACTGGCATCTCCTGTGAAATCTGACACTTGCACTGGATACACACAAGGCAGTCAGGGATTTCAGCCCCTCCCTTCTCCTCTCAGACTGTAATACAGAGAGAGCCAATCAGAAGAGGTATTAAAGGAGCCAATGACAGGCACTTTCTCAAGCAGGAGGTGCAGCTGCAAAGCATTGTGGGATATGCAGTCCTGAACAGAAATGGCCTGATAGGCTGATATGAGGGATGGAACTACAGAGACCAGCATGCTTAGTGAGAGCAGAGTGAAGGACTCCATCTTGTTTTTTCCTGAGGGGAGGCAGTCTGCATGTGGCAGGAGACAGTCTGGACCTGGCAGAGAAGTGCTCAGGGTCAGTTCACTCCATGTTTAGGTATCTGCATCAGTCAGGGAACATCCAACCTGAGAGATGTGGCCTACAGTACAGTACCTACACCGACAGTGTGAAGGGCTCATCGTGAGGTGACCACAGGAGCCGGTCATTTCCAGGACCATGGTTTGGGCCTTAGTCCCAGGATCTGGTGAGAGGGATTTTGCCCCCTGGCAGATGACAGGAACACGGCACACAGAGACATGACACTTCTCCCATACTCACCAGGCACTGGGTTGTGTATATGGCTCTGCTATACAGACACAGTGTTTGCTTTGCTATACAAATCCTGCCACGGGATTACAATGATACTTTACCATAGGAGTGTAAGTGCACCAATGAAAGTGTCTCGCTGAAGACCCCCACATTCATCCTGTTACCAAGAGACTGAAGTTACTGGTGCCATACGGGCACGCGCATGCGTATTCAGGCCTCTATATTGCATGGTGTGGGAGGGAATAGCTCTACCTTGGAAAGTAGCTATGAAGCATCAGTTGGGCGCAGTGTTTGCCTATTGGGCTTGTGGTGTCGGGGGTTAGAAGGGAGAAGTCTGACACCACAGAGAGTCATCCTTCTGCTCTCCTCCAGGCACACCTAGGATCGGCACAGGGGGTGATGCCAGTTAGAGGGGTGGGAGATTAGTGAACATTCTCTCCTGGATCTCCCCTTCTTTCATTGAACATTTACTCCTGAATTTCCACTTCCCATGGTGAACGTTCACTCCTGGATTTCTCCCTCCTGGAGTGAGCATTCACTCCTGGATCTCCCCTTCCTTTAGTGAATGTTCACTCCTGGATCCCCCTTCCTTCAGTGAACATTGACTGGTGGATATCAGAGGATGGGGAGAAGTCAGAGGTCCATCAGCTTCATCAGATGACAGGAGAGACATTAGAGGTCTATCAGCTTCATCTGAGAACAGGGGAGACATCAAAATGTCCATCAGCTTCATTGTAGAACAAGGGAGACATCAGAGGTCCATCAGCTTCATCAGAGGGCAGGGGAGTCATCAGAGGTCCATCAGCTTCATTAGAGGATAGGCAGACATCAGAGGTCCATCAGCCTCATTGGAGACAGGGGAGACATCAGAGGTCCATTAGCTTCATCAGGGGACAGAGGAGAAATCAGAGGTCTATCAGCTTCATCAGAGGACAGGGGAGAAATCAAAGGTCCATCAGCTTCATCGTAGGACAAGGGAGACATCAGAGTTCCATCAGCTTTATTGGAGGACATGGGAGTCATCAGAGGTCCATCAACTTCATCAGAGGACAAGGGAGACATCAGAGGTCCATCAGCTTCATCGTAGGACAAGGAAGACATCAGAGGTCCATCAGCTTTATTGGATGACAGAGGAGTCATCAGAGGCTATCACAGATCCCACCCACATACACACGGCCACAGCGACTTGCTAACCGAGGCATGAACGTCTGGCCATGACTTGGTGTAAAGAGGGAATGAGGGGGACTTATTTTGTCACAGCCCGCACTACCTCTCCTCTCATATTAGGACCCATGCAGTTTATGTTGTCTATATGGAGGAGGTGTAGGGTTACATTCATCCTAGGCTCTAAGTGTTCCCCTTTGACCAACATCATTTTTAATCCAAGTATCCCAGATGGTCTGGCCATTGGTCGAGTCCCTCCTTGGGCTGAGGTTAATCTATTCCAATTGCAACATTTGGTCAATCCCGGAATTCACAACCTTAAATCCTTCCCTGACATTCAAAAAGCTGCTCGCATTCCACCCCATCAGTATTTTATCTACAGATACAACACATTTTTGCCTCCAAAGCCTCTTCTCTGACTCTTGAACAACCTACCCCTTTAGATCATATCTGCATCCAAGGCCCACACCACCGGGACATCATTTCCGCTACGTATACATTGCTTGTAGATGCCCTTTTTCTATTGGTTCTCCCCTTTATATGTGTAAATGGTCCCGTTTCCTTCAATGTGATATTGGGTTGGATCAATGGAGTAGGATTTGGGAGGCCTCTTCTAAATCTTCTGTGTGTGTAATGTATACAGAAAATCCTTCTAAGACCCCCATGTTTTGGTATCGGACCCCTGAGGTTCTCCATGATCGTAACCCGAATGTTTCTTCTGTTTGCTGGTGTTGTGGGACGGAAACTGACACTCTTTTCCACATTTTTTGGGATTACCGGTCCATTGCACCCTTTTGGAGGAGGTCCTTACCCCATTGTGGTTACTTTTCCTGGCTCCTGTCCCTTTTGAGCCCATTTACTTTCTGTTGGGTCTACCTTTTCGGGTCTCTAAATGTGCGAGGAAACTTTCCACCTACATTCTGAGGGCAGCCAGGAGAACCATTCCCATGCATTGGCTGTCTTCTATGTCCCCCATGTTACCGGCACTGATGAAGGTCAGAGCAGAAATGAGAAAGTTGGAGTACCTACCTGCTTTACACCCTGCTACTGTCCCTGCGCTGGAGGCAGTTCAGGACCC
Source organism: Staurois parvus (assembly GCF_062004578.1). Classification (NCBI taxonomy): domain Eukaryota; kingdom Metazoa; phylum Chordata; class Amphibia; order Anura; family Ranidae; genus Staurois; species Staurois parvus. Next base: position 1,007,596 of record NW_028318019.1, read on the forward strand.
ACGGGACACCTATGACACCGATCTGTCTGCTCCGATCGTTTGTGATTGATGGCCATGTCACTGTTTTGTATTGACATTGTATGTTCTTATGTACCTCTCATCGATGAGCTGCTTTATCAGCCTTCTCTCCCTCTCTGCTTTTATTTTACATTTACCTTTGTGGCTGCTTGTTGTAATGTGTGACATAGAGAGGGAAATGGGTGCTAATAGGCTGCAGGAGATCCGCTGAGACATAGAAAGGGAAATGGGAGCTAATAGGCTGCAGGAGATCCGCTGAGACATAGAGAAGGAAATGGGCACTAATAGGCTGCGGGAGATCCGCTGAGACATAGAAAGGGAAATGGGAGCTAATAGGCTGCAGGAGATCCGCTGAGACATAGAAAGGGAAATGGGAGCTAATAGGCTGCAGGAGATCCGCTGAGACATAGAAAGGGAAATGGGAGCTAATAGGCTGCAGGAGATCCGCTGAGACATAGAAAGGGAAATGGGTGCTAAGAGACTGCAGGAGATCTGCTGAGACATAGAAAGGGAAATGGGTGCTAAGAGACTGCAGGAGATCTGCTGAGACAATGAAATGTGTATGAAATGGATGGATGTGCAGACACTCCCAGAAGATGATGTCATTATGAGTGGATTGATATATATTTTTGCATTGTCCCCCCCAGAAGGATCAGGTTTGGCGGGATCGCTCTCATTAGCTATACATTTGTATTTTGTGTTCTGTGTTTGTAAGACTTTTCTATATGTAATAAGAGATGTTTGTTGAACAGTTGGTTACATAAGAGTTACATTTATTTCTTCTTCCTTTATTCAGTAATGTTTCATCTCCCGTAGTATCCCTGTAAGGTACATATTATACAGGAAGGGGGATTATGGGATGGATCTCGGGGCTGCAGTTCCTCTGAACTCCACAAGGTGGGGATCTCACCTATACTCACACAGGAAGTCTCTATGGAATGCAGACAGGAAGGGATGTCAGGGACAGACAGGAAGGGATGTCAGGTACAGACAGGAAGTGATGTCAGGGACAGACAGGAAGGGATGTCAGGGACAGACAGGAAGTGATGTCAGGTACAGACAGGAAGTTCCAGATGAGAGGTGAGGCGGGAAGAAGTATAGAGGAGACGTTGGTGGAAGTGGCAGCAGAGGAGGTAATAAGATGTTATTTACTATTTACAACAAATGTATATAAATCTGAGGCTCTTTTAGGAATGTTGGGGGCATTAAAAAATGAAAGGGGCTTTATAGCAACTCAAATGTGTAATATGTGTAACATTGTTCTGTTTATCTCCTCCTCCCCTCCCCCTCCTGTCTCCAGCACCGCACCCGGGGACTAGCAGGGAGGGGAGACTCCTTGCAGTGTAATGAGAACCGATTGGCTGCTCCTCAGGAAAGGGGAGTGTCCGGCTTATCCTTTCTCCCTTTCACTCCCAGAGCCGTTTTTGCACATTTAAAAAATCATTTTATCCTGAAGATGACACAAAACCCCCCAAATATCTATTTTCTGAAAGTAGAGACTTTAGAGAATAAAATAGCGGCAGTTCCAATATTTTATGTCACAAAATATTATCACAAAGTCTAGGAAATGCCAAATTTCAGTAAAAAATACACTTAAGCTGATTTCAGGGCACAAAAAGCAATAAATGACCCATTTATGTGTAATAATATAAAAGCCGAGGTTGCAGCGAGTAAATAGATATCCAACATGTCAAACCTTAAGTTGTGTGTGCTGAAATGGTGACAACCTTTAGTCCCCGGTATTATCTATAGGGGACACATTTATAGCCCCTTCTAGGTCATCAGTATAGAGTACGGAGGAGGTCTGCTCCTAGAATTATCCTCTCATTCTGGTGTGACCGGCGATATGTAACGTGTATCACAATCAATGTTATCACGTGTAGGCCCTCCAGCGTGTGCTCTTACATTTGGGTGTGCATATATGTGGGGGAGGGGGGGCCTCAAAATGTTTTAAAGGGAGGAGTTATGTACTTGGGTGTAACTTTAATTGTTTACAATTAAAAAAAACATTTTTACTTAAGGGGACAAAGTCCTCTATGAGATGACTTTTGATGACAGGTTCTCTTTATGAGACATCCAGGGTCTAAAAGACCCCCAATGTCTTCCCTGTACTCCATTGGATGTAATGTAGAGCACATCGCATCGCATTACTTTCTTTGCCGGCCTCGATGGTCTGGAAATCTGTCATAACGTCACTTCTGGGTCAGGACAAGAAGGGAGTGAACATGTCCGCTCTCCTCCGTCCCCTCTACCCTCCGACACCCGCTGACCCGGGCCCACAGATGGGCAAGCAGAGCCGGGGAAGCATAGTAGGTACAGGAGAGGATCACACACACGGGGTGGCAGAGGCTGGCACCTGAAAGGAGAGCCCTGCGGCTTGCCCTGAGCAGGGATAAAGATTAAACACAATACTTGCCCGGCCCCCAGAACTACATGTCCCGGGCGTCGGGTGATGTAAAGTGACCATCCCTGCATGATGAGCCGACATTGACCTCACAGCACTGCCTCAGAGCAAACTAGTCATAGGAAGGATCAGATTTATCATTCCTTGTCTGCAGATCTAATAATCATCAAAACCAGTTCAGAGACCAAACAAACCCAACAGAGAAAAGGGGCCCCGGACCCCAAAATTGTAGTAAACACTAAACAGTCCAAACAAAATGTCTTCCCATGGGGGGAGTAGTTCTTCAATGTCCAGCAACCCTCCTATTCCCCCCTCACATCCACATCCTATTATTGTGTGACCAATACCATCCAAATCATTCTTACTTTCATTTCCCAAAGTTATCCGTCTACAAGGAGACCTGTATAGATCACATGATGGCACCAATGAGGATGGAGGAGGACCGGAGTCACATGACTGAGAAGATACTAAACCTCACCCTGGAGATCATCTACCTGCTGACCGGAGAGGTGAGGAGGATTCTGGGAGGTCACATGACATCACTCTTATCTCTATTAATAAAACACAGACCTGACTGGAGAGGTGAGGAGGATTCTGGGAGGTCACATGACATCACTCTCATCTCTATTAATAAAACACAGACCTGACCGGAGAGGTGAGGAGAATTCTGGGAGGTCACATGACACCCCTCCCATCTCTATTAATAAAACACAGACCTGACCAGAGAGGTGAGGAGGATTCTGGGAGGTCACATGACATCACACAGACCTGACCGGAGAGGTGAGGAGGATTCTGGGAGGTCACATGACACCACTCTTATCTCTATTAATAAAACACAGACCTGACCGGAGAGGTGAGGAGGATTCTGGGAGGTCACATGACATCGCTCTCATCTCTACTAATAAAACACAGACCTGACCGGAGAGGTGAGGAGGATTCTGGGAGTCTAACATGATATTCCTATTGGTTCCTCAATACAGAGATTTCCTCTTCTGAAGTCAGGTGATCATATGACCATCACAGTGCCTCCATGTGACTCCCTAAACCCTGAGAGACACAACATGCAGAAGATTCTAGAAGTCACCAAGAAGATGATGGAGCTGCTGACAGGAGAGGTGAGCGGTGCCGGGAATTCTGGGACATTCTCCAGTAACAGACAAGGGATGTGTCTGGATGGTGACTGTATCATTGTGTGTGTCAGGTTCCTATAAGGTGTCAGGGTGTCACTGTCTATTTCTCCATGGAGGAGTGGGAGTATTTAGAAGGACACAAGGATCTCTACAAGGACGTCATGATGGACAATCAGCCGCCCCTCACATCACCGGGTAAGAGGAGACTTTATTGTAAAGGAGAGAGCAGTACGGAGGATCCACCTAGATCCCCCATCATCTGATAAACACATAGAAACAATGGATTCAGTCAGTGTGTGTGTTTCCTACAGATGGATCCAGTCATGGGAACCCACCAGAGAGATGTCCCCGTCCTCTGGATTCCTGGGATTCCACACAGGAAGGTCACACCATCCCTCACCATCATCAGGTAGATGATGACAATTATTGGTAGTTGTGATTTATACACAGCATGTTTGTTACAATGAATGTTTTATTATATCTTTCAGAGTGGAATCCTCGGGGATGATAATATTGATGTTAAAGAAGAGTATAAAGAGGAGGATGAGGAGTATGGAGTGATGGAGGAGTTTTCAGAAGGACACAAGGAGATGATGGAGCCACCTAATACCAGGAACCCACCAGAGAGATGTCCCCGTCCTCTGTATTCCCGGGATTCCACACAGGAAGGTCACACCATCCCTCACTATTACAAGGTTGGTGGGATGGAGCATCTAGAACATGGACTTGTAGAGACTATGGGCTCCAATCACAAAGCGGTATCTTCCCGTATCCCAGTATGTAGTAAGATGCTGCATTCTGTTTTTTAGTAAAAAAAACTAAAAATTCTTCCTGCGCCAAGTGAAACACCCTACTACACTGTTTTTTAGTAAAGCCTGCGGGGAATTTACCACTGGTGTCCATAGCAACAGTTGTAAATAGCTTGTTGTTAAGGAGAGGGCAGCCGCCAGTGTCCCCAACAACCAGTAAACAAGAACTGGACGGCTGCCAAGTTCCAGGTCTGGTATGGATTTTGAGGGGAACCCCGATGCCAAAATAATACAAAAAGTGTGGTTTCCCCACTAAAATCAATACCAGACCCTTGGTGAGCGCCCACCTTCCTCCTGAACCATACCAGGCCACATATCCTCAACATGGGGTGGGTGCTTCAGGGCAGGGACGCTCTATCCTCCCAAAAGCACCTTGTCCCCATGTCGATGGGGACAAGGGTCCCTTCCCCACAACCCTGGGCAGTGGTTGTGGGGGGCTTATTGGAATCTGGAAGCCACTTTTAACAAGGAGGTATAGAGTACATAGTACCCCTATTCATTCACCAAACAGTGTAGTGTAAAAAAACACTGGAAGAAATTTTTGACAAAACAAAAATAAAGAACAATATCCCCCTGATGTAGATCCATCGATGATCCAATCACAATACTCGCTGTCATCGCTGACTCAAATAAAAAACAAAGCTCCCCTCCTGCCGTCTGACAGCTCCGCCGCCTCCCACTTCTAAATAAACTAAGGAGCACTACCACCCTGTGACATCACTGGGTGGCCTTGCCCTTTTGTGACATCACCAATACAACATGCCCCGGTCAGTGACGTCACCAATACAACATGCCCCGGTCAGTGACATCACCAATACAACATGCCCCGGTCAGTGACGTCACCAATACAACATGCCCCGGTCAGTGACGTCACCAATACAACATGCCCCGGTCAGTGACGTCACCAATACAACATGCCCCGGTCAGTGACGTCACCAATACAACATGCCCCGGTCAGTGACGTCACCAATACAACATGCCCCGGTCAGTGACGTCACCAATACAACATGCCCCGGTCAGTGATGTCACCAATACAACATGCCCCGGTCAGTGACATCACCGAGTGGCACTGTCCCTTAGTATTTTTAGTGGCAGGAGGCAGCAGAGCTGTCAGGCAGAGGGGAGTCTTCATTGGGAGCGGTGTCAGTGGTGACAGCGAGCATCGTGATTGATGATGGATCTACACCGGGGGGACATTTTGCTTTAGTTTTCCCTTTTTTAATAAAGGACTTGTCAAATACTGCCTGCTGTCTATATAACAGAATACTTTTTTGGGGTGAATAATTAGGGGTACCATGTACCCCATACTCATTCACAGGGGGTGAGGGATCTGAGGGCCCCCTTGTTATATTTTGTAAGTCCTCTGCCTGCAAACCCCCACAGCCACTAGCCTGGGTTGTAGGGAAGAGTCCCTTGTCCCCATCAACATGGACAAGGTGCTCTGGGGGAGCAAAGCCGCCTCTGCAACAGATTATCCACTCCATGTTAAGGGCACGTGGCCTGGTATGTTTCAGGAGGGAGGTCTCTTGCTTGGACCCTCTTTCCTGACCTGCTGAGCACCATGCTCAGATAGGGGTCTGGTATGCAATTCTTTCATTTTGACAAGGGGTTCCCCTCAAAATCCATACCAGACCCGGGGGGGGGGGACCCCATGCCATTTTCTTAATATTTTGTTGCCGGTAATTCTTTTTTTTCAAATTTATCGGTTGGTTAGGACGCGGCGGCCGCTCGCTCCCTAACAACCATGTTGTTTACTGGTTGTTAAGGATGCCAGCGGCCGCCCACTCTATACCAAGCAGTACACATTTCCTGAATGCCGCATGTCTCCACCACTAATTAATGACCGCATGCATTTCATTCTTTATTTCCTTCTGTGAATGTAACGCCTGTTCATGCGGTATTTACTGAGCGTGTTCAGTGTTTGTGGTCAATACCGCAACACGGGATAGGAAATGGACAGTTTCAGGATGGCATGCGGTATTTAGGGGAAATGTACCGACATATCACATGTGATCTGCTTCTGTGAAGGGAGACAATGTGTGGATTTTGTGTGTGATGTCACAATCATAAATCTTACATTTTACAGATGATATTTTCTCTCATTTCCTTGATTTAGAGTGGAGATCCAATCGATATAGAATTTGAGGTGAAAGCAGAAGAAGAAGAGGCGTATGTGAGGGATGATCAGCAGTCTATGGAGGAGGATGGAATAACGGGGACATTTATAGAGGAGGACACTCCTACAGAGATCAGCACAGGTGGGTCATGAACACTAAATCCATTCCTCCACCCATACTGCTCACTGATTGGTCCAGAGTAGGGCGGGGACTGGGTGATATCAGCCTGTAATCCCCTGGTCACTTTCCTGAGCTGTGTTCCCCGTCCTGTATTCCTGGATTTCTCTCGGATAATCTTCCTTCTCTGTGCTGCAGACACAATTTATGTCTCTAGACTGGATTTATGGAGGTTCTGGGGTTCAGCTGGCAGAAAAATGTTCATTTCACCATAAGTGTTACTAGACCTAGGCACCTGGGGTGAGTGCTTTTGATCTCATTCCTCATGGTGGTGACATAGCAATTCTCCCAGTATTTGTCACCTGTGCCGGGTGGAGGGATATGTCTGTATAGTTTCACTGAGTGCAGTCTCAGGAGATGGGAGACAGCGGTGTGGGACCTCTGCAACTTGTCATTAGAAGGCAGGGGAAGCAGTTGAACCTGAAGCCAGTGAAGCCTAGAACAGTCCAAAACATTCAATCACTGATTACAGGGGAGCCAAAAAGGACTAAAGGTGCCTAGGCTATCTGGAAACCTGTCTAGGAGGGTGCTATGCACTATATAATTTATATTACAACTTAACCCATGCACTATATACTCCATGTTGTACATTACATACTCCTGACCCCTGCACTATATACTCCATGTTGTACATTACATACTCCTGACTCCTGCACTATATACTCTATGTTGTACATTACATACTCCTGACCCCTGCACTATATACTCTATGTTGTGCATTACATCCTCCTGACCCCTGCACTATATACTCTGTTGTACATTACATACTCCTGACCCCTGCACTATATACTCTGTATTGTACATTACATACTCCTGACCCCTGCACTATATACTCTGTATTGTACATTACATACTCCTGACCCCTGCACTATATACTCTGTATTGTACATTACATACTCCTGACCCCTGCACTATATACTCTGTATTGTACATTACATACTCCTGACCCCTGCACTATATACTCCATGTTGTACATTACATACTCCTGACCCCTGCACTATATACTCTATGTTGTACATTACATACTCCTGACCCCTGCACTATATACTCTATGTTGTACATTACATACTCCTGACCCCTGCACTATATACTCTGTTGTACATTACATACTCCTGACCCCTGCACTATATACTCTGTTGTACATTCCATACTTCTGACTTCTGCTCTCCCCCTCCCCCCACTGCTATATGTCTTTGACTGAGGTCCATGAATAAAGAATTGACCTGGTAGGAGATCAGAGGAGCCATTTCCTAGTTCCCTTGAGGGTGGAATTGTAAGCTCCTCAGAGACCAAGCTGCCTGATGTGGGTGGAGTCCTGGTTTGGGGGAACCAATCAGCTCCTGTTTAGTAATCCTCTTTGTCTTTGTATTTTAGTCCATGGCCGGGAGATGAGGAAAACCTCAGAGGATTGTCTCACTTTGTCTCCAGACTGGAAAGTAGAAGATGAGGACATCACACAGTATAGTCCAGGAGAAAACCCGGCTCCCTCCAATGTCCATCCGGCACCACCCAGTGTAGATGGACCATCGGATTCCTTGTATCCTGAGGACCCTCAGACTGTGCGGGACCGGGCCGGCCTTCCAACAGGGAAGAGCTTTTCCTGTACTGAGTGCGGGAAGAGTTTCCATTATAAATGCCATCTTAATGTGCATAAAATATCTCACACGGGGGAGAAGCCGTATTCCTGTCCTGAGTGCGGGAAATGTTTTTCACAGAAGTCCAGTCTTAACAAACATCAGAAATCTCACACGGGGGAAAAGCCGTATTCCTGTCCTGAGTGCGGGAAATGTTTTTTACAGAAGTCCAGTCTTAACAAACATCAGAGATCTCACACGGGGGAGAAGCCGTATTCCTGTTCTGAGTGTGGGAAATGTTTTTCACTGAAGTCCAGTCTTTACACACATCAGAGATCTCACACGGGGGAGAAGCCGTATTCCTGTTCTGAGTGCGGGAAATGTTTTTCAAAGAAGTTCGATCTTTACACACATCAGAGGTGTCACACAGGGGAGAAGCCGTATTCCTGTCCTGAGTGCGGGAAATGTTTTTCACAGAAGTCCAGTCTTTACACACATCAGAGATCTCACACAGAGGAGAAGCCATATTCATGTCCTGAGTGCGGGAAATGTTTTTCATTGACGTCCTATCTTCGTAAACATCAGAGATCTCATACGAGGGAGAAGCATGTGCATAAAAGATCTCACACGGGGGAGAAGCCGTATTCCTGTTCTAAGTGTGCAAAATGTTTTTCAAAGAAGTCCAGTCTTTACACACATCAGAGATCTCACACAGAGGAGAAGCCATATTCATGTCCTGAGTGCGGGAAATGTTTTTCATTGAAGTCCTATCTTCGTAAACATCAGAGATCTCATACGAGGGAGAAGCATGTGCATAAAAGATCTCACACGGGGGGAGAAGCCGTATTCCTGTTCTAAGTGTGCAAAATGTTTTTCAAAGAAGTCCAGTCTTTACACACATCAGAGATGTCACACAGGGGAGAAGCCACATTCCTGTCCTGAGTGCGGGAAATGTTTTTCAGTGAAGTTCAATTTTTACACACATCAGAGATCTCACACAGAGGAGAAACCGTATTCCTGTCCTGAGTGCGGGAAATGCTTTTCATTGAAGTCCTATCTTCGTAGACATTAGAGATCTCATACGAGGGAGAAGTCGTATTCCTGTCCTGAGTGCGGGAAATGCTTTTCAGAGAAGTCCTATCTTCATAAACATCAGAGATCTGACACAGGGAGAAGCCGTACTTTTGTTCTGAGTACAGGAAATGTTTTTCAGAGAAGTCCAGTCTTTATAGACATAAGAGATCTCACACGGGGGAGAAGCCGTATTCCTGTCCTGAGTGTGGGAAATGTTTTTCACAGAAGTCCTATCTGTATAAACATCAGAGATCTCACACAAGGAGAAATAACTTTCCTGTCCTGAGTGTGGGAAATGTTTTATGGCGAAGTCCAGTCTTTCCAGAAATCAGAGATCTCACATTGTTGAGAAGCCATTTTCCAGTCCTGAGTGATTAAAATGTTCCTCACTGACATCCTGTCTTCCTGTACATCAGGGGTCCCACACAATCCTGGAGGTGTATTAGTGCCTTGAGTGCGGGAAATGTCTTTTAGATGAATGTTGCTGGACATCCCAGCTCTCATGTGGGGAAGAAGCACACCCTGATATACACCTCAGATATACTCCATGGCTGATCTTCATCATGGAAGTAACAGTTCATAAGGAGATCAGAGGTCCACAAAGACATGGATGAAGTGTGGGACCGGGTTGGCCATTGATGGCAGGAGAAGAATAACAATGGAGTCCTGCCCTAGAGCCCTGAATAAAGATGATGGTTTTACTTTTTCCATATTTTTATTTACTATTTCCATATGTTTGGAATTTAATATTTTATTTTAATTGGCTCTGAATATTACATTTTGTTAATTGTCTTTTCTATACACACACTTTATATTTGTAATAATAAAGTATCTTTTTATCAGACACGTTTAATATTATAATGGCTCTGTAATCCAATAGTTTTGTTGTTATGACATTATGGCACTTGTAGTCCTCCAGGTGAATGGCAATACGCTGTATCTAGTTTGATGACATCATGTTGTGTATACATTGTATATTATAATCCCAGTTGGCACACTCCCTATAATTGGCAGAGTAATATTATTCATTATTTTATATATACATTCATTTTTCCATATCATTTTAGGGGTCTACAACAAAATGGAGAGCGTCTCCTGTATTATCCCTATAATTAATATTGTTATCCTTCAATAAAATGGCGGCCGTTATGTATATTCATTTATTTCTTTAGCCACTCTTAGTTGTGTCCTTTATTTCTCATCCTATTGTTCAGCATTTATTATTCATTCCTTTGTATTGCATTCCCTGGTGGGCTGAGTGGTTTTCCCTAAGCGGTTCCGTTTTGTCCTGCTGCCTTTGCTGGACTTCCACAAAATGGCGCCCGCGTCATGCATGCGCGCGGGAGCTATAAATAGTGGACATCGTCAGCGGCAAGGCTATCCCTTTGATAACATGTTGTTGCATGAAACACGTCAGGGAGGAGCAATGCCGTGTTGACGTCACGCTGCCGAGACTGCATGTTGGTCCGGCGGCCATCTTTATCACTGCATATGTAAGTTTGATTTTTTCGGCATCAATATTTGGATTCTTTGCCCATATCTATTCCAGAGTTCCTACACTATAACATCCATGTGTGGTGGCTGATTACTGAGCCGTGGAAGGTGGAAGAGTAACATCTGACAGTATCGGTGTACCTTGGCTGGATTGGATATTAAGGAGCAGTTCCTCCCCCACTCCCTGTAATGGATTGGTCCGTTAGTGATGTCTGGAGTGTGCCCCCTGCTGTGTGTGTGCCAGTGGAGCCCCCTTCTGCCCCTGACCACATCCATGATGACCACCAGGGTCCTGTTTGGAGGGTATTGTTACATGCGGTAAGAGCAAGAACATACCAATCTATCACCATCTGAAGTCACAAGCACTGGAGCAGGGGCGGACTGATAACTCATGGGGCCCCCGGGCAATAGGGGATCATGGGGCCCCTGTATCCTTGCCCAAACTCAAAAAAGCCAATGAAAAAGGTACCAGGGGCATCTCATGGGGCCCCCTACTGACCCCGGGCCCTCGAGCAGTACCCGAGTTTCCAAATGGTCAGTCCACCCCTGCACTGGAGTTATTTCCAATATTCCTGCTTCCCAGTCACCAGAATCACTATTCTACTTGAAGTGTTCTAACGATCACCATCTCGATTCTCATCCAGTCACGAGTTTACTGGAATATGGATTCATCAGCACGTTTTTGCACTTTATGAACTTTATTTATTTATGTTTACACTTATACATTTTAGTGGAATATTTATGGATTTATTTGTGCTTATTTTGGTTTTAATCCATTCACCATATTTCTTGTCACTGGATTTTCTCCAGGTCATTGTTTTCACCAGATCCTTTGTATTAGCACTGCATACCTATTGACCATTTAGCAGAGGATTTCGGGGTTCTGTCCTTTTATGCCAGCAGCTCATTTGTGTGTTTTGTGCGCTCACCTATACTCTATTGATTACATCGGAACATGTTGTTTCTTTTCCAAGTCGGCAGATCTTCCACAAAACTGTTCCACACACAGATGGAATCCGTGACGACAACAAACTCCTTGATATTATGGTCTGTAGCAATGTGAACAGTTCTGTATACAGCTGGGAATTCCAGCACTTGGCTGCTCTTGGCACCAATACTGCCCCCTACTGATACATTTGGGAATTGTCCTGTCCGGGTGATTCCAATGCCGGCTACTCATTGTCTGTCCTGGTCTATGGGGGTGTGATAAGCACAGCCATCAATATATACACATGGCAGTAATGGACAGTAGTCCTCGTCATCGGCCTTGTAAGGGGAAGATCATTGTTCTTCTAAGAAGTCATCTAATGGCTCTTCTGTATGAGAAGGAGCTGAACAATCCTGGAGTTGGCCGGACCTCGGGATACAACTCTTTATTTCCTTTATATGGGACTTGTAATGGCCATCCTTGTGAGGATAATGTCCAGGCAGGGATTCTGCTGGGTGATAAATTACCATCTCGGATTTGTCACTTTGTAAATATTGCAGAGGTTGATGTTCAGTTATATTATTATTTCCTCACCCTGAATGTAACTTTTACAGTTGTGAAGGGCCCAGACTGGGGCTAGTAATGCTTTCTCACAGTCATTGGATGTGATGTGTACAGGTGACAGGGAATTACTGGCATAGGCAATGATTGGTTCAGATTGTCTTGTATTTGATCCAGTACAGCATTGATACTGAGGTTTGTGAATCCAGTTCCCAGATAGAAGGGTTTTCCTCCTTCTGGATAAGCCAGGCACAGGGCTTGGGTGAGTTTCCTTGTCAGCTCATTCATGGCTCGCTCCTGAGCCCCCCCCATGTCCATGGTATATTCTTCTTTAGTAATGTCAATAAAGGTTTCCTGATTTCTGCCTAGTCATCAATAAACGTACGTGAGTAATTCATCACACCCACAAATGATCTCACGTCACTGATGTTGGGAGGTGTTTTACACTTCATCACATCTGTCACAGAGTGCCTGCTCCTCTCCTCCCACCCCTCCCCCCCCCCCCGGTGCCTGTGTCTCCCCTGTGTCCCCTCACCCTCTGCATAGGATGAGAAGTGGCACCTCTCCCCCCCACCTCTTGTCACCTCTTCACATCCTGATGTACCCTTTGAAGGAAGGCTGCGCAGGATGGGGGGAAAGTGACCACCCGCCGGGGGTTCCAGCGCGGTACCGCCGACCTGTCTCCACATGCCCCCCAGCGGGCGCAGCATGGGCACGAGGCTTCCTGAGCTCTGCAACCACTGGAGACAAATGTTGCGCTCCCGAAAGAGCAGCCAGAGTAAGGGGCGTGCCTCGTTGCCCCAGCAACCCGACGCTGGACCGGCCGTTGCCAGAGCAACCAGGAAGTGTCTTGCGCTCGCTTAAGAAGGCCGGCGCAGGACCCAGGTGGGTGTGTGTTCATCCCCCACTCAGGACAGGGTGCTGTGAGGGGTCTGAGCTGTGGCCAGACCCCCACAGCCGGTACCCACTGCAACTCTGCCTAATACTCTGGGTCGGGAGTACCCGCTGCTGCTCTGCATACTACGCTGGGTCAGGACTATTACCCACTGGTACTCTGCCTAATACTCCGGGTCGGGAGTACCCGCTGCTGCTCTGCCTAATACTCTTGGTCAGAAGTACCTGCTACCACTCTGCATACTATGCTGGGTCAGAACTATTACCCACTGCCACTCTGCCTAATACTCCGGGTCGGAAGTACCCGCTGCCACTCTGCCTAATACTCCGGGTCGGAAGTACCCGCTGCCACTCTGCATACTACGCTGGGTCAGGACTATTACCCGCTGCCACTCTGCCTAATACTCCGGGTCGGAAGTACCCGCTGCCACTCTGCATACTACGCTGGGTCAGGACTATTACCCACTGGCACTCTGCCTAATACTCTGGGTTGGGAGTACCCGCTGCTGCTCTGCCTAATACTCCGGGTCGGGAGTACCCGCTGCTGCTCTGCCTAATACTCCGGGTTGGGAGTACCCGCTGCTGCTCTGCATACTACGCTGGGTCAGGACTATTACCCGCTGTTACTCTGCCTAATACTCTGGGTTGGGAGTACCCGCTGCCACTCTGCCTAATACTCTGGGTTGGGAGTACCCGCTGCTGCTCTGCCTAATACTCTGGGTTGGGAGTACCTGCTGCCGCTCTGCCTAATACTCCGGGTCGGGAGTACCCGCTGCTGCTCTGCCTAATACTCCGGGTCGGGAGTACCCGCTGCTGCTCTGCCTAATACTCCGGGTCGGGAGTACCCGCTGCTGCTCTGCATACTACGCTGGGTCAGGACTATTACCCGCTGTTACTCTGCCTAATACTCTGGGTTGGGAGTACCCGCTGCCACTCTGCCTAATACTCTGGGTTGGGAGTACCTGCTGCCGCTCTGCCTAATACTCTGGGTTGGGAGTACCCGCTGCCGCTCTGCATACTACGCTGGGTCAGGACTATTACCCGCTGCCGCTCTGCATACTACGCTGGGTCAGGACTATTACCCGCTGGCACTCTGCCTAATACTCTGGGTTGGGAGTACCCGCTGCCGCTCTGCATACTACACTGGGTCAGGACTATTACCCACTGGTACTCTGCCTAATACTCCGGGTCGGAAGTACCTGCTGCCGCTCTGCATACTACGCTGGGTCAGGACTATTACCCGCTGGTACTCTGCCTAATACACCAGGGCCAGGATCACCGGCTGCTGCTGTGTGCCAGAAATATCTGCTGTGGGCCCCACGATACTCTGCCTAATACTCTGGGGCCAGGATCACCCACTGCTGCCATGCACCAGAAATATCTGCTGTGGGCCCCACAATACTCTGCCTAATACACTGGGGCCAGGATTACCTGTTGCTGCTGTGTGTCAGAACTACCTGCTTTGTGGATTACCTGCCATGTACTGAGGGTTGCTGTTGCCTGTTGATGACCGCTGGGAACCAGAAAGAACCCCTGCCAGAACTGTGAGTGTCCATACCCCTGTTTCCCCTGCCTGGACTGTCCGTGAACTCCCCCCCTTATTTCTCCCTACCGGGACTGTCCGAGAGCCCCTCCATTACCCTCCCTAGATGCTGAGTTTCCGCTGATCGCTGTTGTACCTAGAGGGCTGTGTGAGGGCTGTGCTGAGGTCAGACCCCACAGCCAAGACCCCTCTGAGTCCCCGTGAGGCTGCTGTTGTGCCTAGAGAGCTGTGTGAGGGCTGAGCTGAGGCCAGACCCCATAGCCAAGACACCATTGAGTCCCCATGAGCCTGCTACCATGAGTGTCTGCAAGCCACTTACCGTGCGTGTTCCTAGAAGCCACCTGCTGCTGAGTGTCTGCAAGCTGCTTACTGTGAGTGTCCCTAGAAGCTGCATGTTGTGGAGTGCCATGAACTGCCCCTATTATGTGCCCAACTTACCGTTGCCCAAACTGTCCTTATTGTGTGCTCGGATTACCCTTGCCTGAACTGCCCCATTGCATGCCCAGATTATAGCTACCTGGACTGCCCCCCCGAGGGCTTGGGCCATCGCTACCCGAAGTGCCCTATCGTGGGCTGTATTACAATTATTTTAAAGACAAAATGTCTCTTTTATCAGCAGTAGCTGAGCGGTAGGGACCAAATTCTGCTTTTATTTCTGATACCACTTCAGACCATCTTATTACACCCGTGTCTCTGAGGAAGGTAAAGAAATTCCTGTGCTTTGGCTGAGACACCCATGGGACAAATTCAGTTTTCTGTCAGAATTCAAACTTCGGGTCATCATCACCTCCTCGTAGGTTTCTGTGTGATCAATTATAGAAGGGATCCTTTCTTAGTAAAGAGGCCCACAGTTTCTGTTAGGAATGGTATCACTTTGGTGGTATCATACACAGGCCTCTGGGATTTTCTCTCACTTTTGGGGTGTTTATTAAGTGAGATGGGTCTTAATTTAGGAAGATAATGTTCCCTACTGGAAGGCATTTCATCCTCATCTGGGGGGTCACTGTAGTTACTCTCAGATTCTGAAGCCTCTGATTTTAATGGGATTACAATTTTAGGGCTCATAGAATGGTCTGGGTGTGAGCTGCTAAAGGGTTCAATGACATTTGTAGTCTGCCAAGTAGAAGGTGTAACCCTTGTACTGCTGGCTTTTAGCTCCTGTGTCTCCGGTACCAATTGCTGATATGTGCGGTTCTGGACATCTACCTCATGCTGGAGATGGGTATTCGCAATGCTCAGCTTTTCACATTCTCATTTCTAAAGTTGATTTTATCCCTTTACAGTCAGACAAATCCTCAGAGATCTGATCTAGATTCTTAACCATCTCCCATCCAGCCGTTGTATATAAACAGCCAGATGGTGGCAGTGTCATGTTTCACATGACTGTCATATGCCTTTAAGTGTTTTCTATATTTTTTCTCTGCTCCTTCCTTTCCTTTGGTTTAGTTAATGTTGTATAGATAGCCCTCCCCCTTTCCCAGGAATACATTGCAGCTCTAGCCTCATGGCATGAAGCAGGAAACATTATGATCTTTTGACCTATCGAATGTTCATTGTTGTAAGATTCTCTCAGTTTATGGAATAAACTTCACAAGATCTGCAAGATGTCTTATTGATTGAGTCACTGACTGTGGTATCCAACTGAGGTTGAAGTTATAGCTATCTCATCACAACTGTAAGTTACAGAGAGCACACTATCAATGCTTAGATTGGAGAGACAGAACAGGCAGTGCAGGGGCAGGTGGACGTTTATAAACAGCCTCCCCGCCCCCTGCTTGTGTGCGCTCCCTGGGAGTGCGCAGCAATGCGATCCGGTGCCCGCTGTGTCCTCCAGACACAGTGGAACACCGATCGTCGTACGGGACCTCTGTGTGAGGTCCTAATCATGTGATCACCGATTGGCCAATCAGTGATCACATGCAGAGTAGTAAGCAAGATGTTACTTCTGACATCATTGCTTACTATGTGTGAAATCTGTGAATGATCACAGAGGTCACATAGTACAGGGCTATTCACAACAGCCTTGTACTATGTGACAAGCTGTGACCAATCACAGCTCTCACAGTATTTATCAATGGCTGCAAGAATGCAGCCAGAGTGAAGGAGAAATGATTGCTTTTACAGCCTTTATGGGTGTAAAATAATCAGTGTAAAAAAAAAATCTTCATCATCCCCCACAAGTAGTACAGTGTCACCATGGTGACATTGTACTGCTAGGGTGACAGTATGTAAAAAAAACATAAATAATAATCTAAAAAACATTTTTTAAAAATTATAATTTTTGGTTATACACTAATTTGGGTTTTTTTTTTTACAAAAAAGATAATGGAATACATTTTGGCCAAGATTTATGATGAAATATTATCTATTTGCAAAATTTTATAAGAAAACACTTTTTTGAAAATGTTTGGACTTTTTAATTTATATAGCAAAAAAAATAAAAATCCCAGCGGTGAATAAATACCACCAAAATAAAGCTTTATCTGTCTCAAAAAAAAAAATGCTAAAAAATTTGTATGGGTACAGTGTTGCATGACCGCGCAATTGTCATTCAAAGTGTAACAGTGCTGAAAGCTGAAAACTGGCCTGGACAGGAAAGAAAGTGTCCGGACTTGAAGTGGTTAAAGAAGCGATCAATTCTTTATTTTGCAAATAATTTTCTTAAAATTGAACATTTTATCTGACGATTGTTCCATCTCAGCAGAAATGTTTGTAGATTGAGTTTCTATCTCATGGAGTTTTCTCTGTAAGTGTTTAACGTTCTCAGCCTCTGGCCTGATATCCAATTTTACTTTATTTAATTGTTCTGCCAATTCAAAAATGACATCAAGAAATTCTGGCCGAGATTTATGCAGCCGTGTTTCTTTTTCTTTCTTTGTTTTATCCTCAGCTATTATATACAGATAGCCAGCAACACGTGAATCATCAGAGCAGATATCATTTGTATTCCCTGGAATCCTACTCCACATTTCAGGTACCCAATCATTCATATCCTGCTTAATGTCCAACTTATCTTTCACAAAAGACATCCCCTGAAATGTCACCAATTCTCTGACATCTCTCTGACTCAGAATAGCTTCAGATTCGGCACCAGAATGGCTCCATCTACTAGGAACACTTCTCACATCAGACATTTTCTGTATTTGTAACTGACAACAGTGCTTTCAGAGCCAAGAAAATGACAATAACATATCTATACTTGCACCATTATATTTTTCAAATGTAGGCAAATCTTGGTGGGATCTCCGAAATATGTCAGAACTTTATCTGTGAGGAAATAATCCGTATACAATTCATGGAAACAGGCGGGATCTGGAATGAAGGAGATTCCCTACTAATTCTCACAAAGTAACCGACATCCCAGTTCTGTATTTGTGATAATTGGAAGACGAAATAAAACACAATAATGTGCAAAAATATATATTTATTAATAATATAAATCAGTACAAAATGGGGATGAAATCTAATAGGTGATGATAAATAATAAACAATACAAGATAACAGTACAATGATCTAATCCACAATAATGGGGAGAAATACAAGCCAGCAATTACTTCCAAATATTAATGAATTACATCCAACTGTCTGGAAATGTCGTGTAAGAAATCAGTAACTCAGCAACATGTGACAACAGATATACAAATCCCCCCCGTGATCTCTACAGCCAGATATTCAAAGCTCAACGTGTACCTTGCCATGACTTGATCTGGAATCCCATACACAGGCCAATCCAATCCGCTTACAATCTGAGATGAAGATGTAATGTTACATGAAGTAGTCTACCTTGTCATATATATACTGTATACATCCGGATAAACCATTGACTAGAAGCCAGAATCAGCTTCAGGGATATGTAAAATCAATCTTCCCCAGAGGAGTGAAATGATAATAATTTATACTGCAGGTAAAATGACGTCACATCCCCTCCTGTGCTCACCAGAACCGTTATCGGACTAAACAATGTATCTGGAGATATAAGGGGAGTACAAGTTATCTGAGGAAAATGAAAGTTCTAGTTCCCAATATGGACTGTATGGTGTCAGTGATGTCAGCTTTCAGTGCGCTCACTTCAGGGGGTGTCTGTGTCCGTCTGTTGTCCCTTGTCTCCTGTCTTGTGAGGTCTTGTTTTGTGATGTGTATCCTCTCTATCCGTCTCTTACTTTTATCCCCCACATAAACCTAGGCGGGCAAAGCTTATCTTCACCTAGAAGTGACCTCAGACTAGGTGTCATTTCTCTATATAAAGATTTCAATGACCTGAAGGGGGCAGTATAGGATTGGGAAGGATTTGGGTCTTCTGGAACATGACAAGGTCTGGTAGGAGGAGTAGAAGATTCCATTATTAGCTGAGGGCAGGATAGGCTTCCCTAAAGAGATCGGTTTTCAGAGATCACCTAAAAGTGAGCAGAGTAGGCGATAGTCTGATAAATTGTGGTAGAGAGTTTGAAGATGGGGAAAGCTCTGGAGAAGTCCTTCAGATGAGCATGGGAGGAAGAGAAAAGGGAGCTAGAGAGCAGGAGGTCATATGCGGAGTGGAGAGTACGGTTTGGGTGATATTTAGAGACAAGATCGGTGATGTAATTTGGGGCGGAGTTATAAATGGCTTTATATGTTATTGTTAATGTTTTTAATTTTATCTGTTGGGCAATGGGAAGCCAGTGGAGGGATTGGCAGAGAGGGGTGGAGGACACTGAATTGAGACCAGTGGAGGGATTGGCAGAGAGGGGTGGAGGACACTGAGTGGAGGCCAGTGGAGGTCTTGTCAGAGAGGGGTGGAGGACACTGAATGGAGGGATTGGCAGAGAGGAGTGGAGAACACTGAGTGGAGGTCACTGGAAGGATTGTCAGTGAGGGGTGGAGGACACTGCATGGAGGCCAGTGGAGGGATTGGCAGAGAGGGGTGGAGGACACTGATTGGAGGCCAGTGGAGGGATTGGTAGAGAGGGATGGAGAACACTGAGTGGGGGCCGGTGGAGAGATTGGCAGAGAGGGGTGGAGGACACTGAGTAGAGGCTGGTGGAGGGATTGGCAGAGAGGGGTGGAGGACACTGAGTAGAGGCCAGTGGAGGGATTGGCAGAGAGGGATTGGCAGATACAGAACAGTTAGTAAGGTGGATGAGTCTGGCAGCAGCATTCATGATAGACTGAAGAGGGGATAGCCTACGATGAGGTCGGCCAATGAGGAGGGAGTTACAATAGTCAAGGCGAGAGATAACAAGGGAGTGAATAAGTTGCTTAGTGGTTTCCGAGGTTAAGAACGGCATCTCTTGGAGATGTTGCGGAGGTGAAGTCTACAAGATTAGGACAGCGATTGGATTTGGGGGTGAAAGGACAGTTGGTTAGTCTAGGATTACACCTCGTACCCTGGCATGAGGGGAGGGACTGATGGTTGTATTATTGGTCTTGATGGAGAAGTTAGTAGAGGGGGCACGGGAGCTCAGTTTTTGAAAGATTGAGTTTGAGGAAGTGGAGTGACATCCATGCCGATATGTCACTTAGTAGGTTAGTAATGTGAGAGGAGACTGAAGGGGTGAGGTGAGGAGGAGACTGAGGGGGTGAGGTGAGGAGGAGACTGAAGGGGTGAGGTGAGGAGGAGACTGAGGGGGTGAGGTGAGGAGGAGACTGAAGGGGTGAGGTGAGGAGGAGACTGAAGGGGTGGGGTGAGGAGGAGACTGAAGGGGTGAGGTGAGGAGGAGAAAGATAGATTTGTGTGTCATCAGCATAGAGATGGTACTTAAAGCCATGGGAGTTTATCAATAAACCAGAAACCATGAAATAGAATATACAGAACAAAATGGCTTCCAGCATGTCCATGTAGAGATGATAAGTTCAGCCTTCCTGTTTCATTCTGTGAGCCCAGAACAGTTCTGACAACCTGGTGATCTATGATTGGCTCATATCCCTGTGGGGTGGTAACCTGTAGGCACCTGCTGATCTACAATCGGCTCATATCCCTGTGGGGCGATAACCTGTAGGCACCTGCTGATCTATGATTGGCTCATACTCCTGTGTATCCTGATCAGATGATGATTGCAGCACTCCCAATATTGTTCATGTAATGGAGTGCACAGTGTGTTCCATCCAAGAAGGGCAGCAAGGTAGAAGCCGGCAATTACAGGCCAGTGAGTCTAACATCGGTGGTAGTCATGTTAATGGAATCACTCCTGAAAGGAAGGATCATTGATCATCTAGAAACACACAACTTGCTGGATCCAAAGCAGCATGGCTTTACTGGGGGCAGACCATGGCAGACTCGACTGATTGGACTTTTTGACTATATTACCAATGATTTGGACCAGGGTGGTGCTGTGGACATAGAATATCTTGACTTCAGCACGGCATGTGATACAGTTCCACATAACTATCTAATACAGAAGTTGGACAAGCTAGGACTTAGCCCTTGGGTGGTTCAGTGGATGTGCAGTTGGCTAAAGGAGAGATACCAGAGTGTGGTTGTAAATGGGGTTCACACGGAACAGAGAGCAGTCACTAGTGGTGAACCCCAAGGCTCTGTACTGGGTCCTGTTCTATGTAATCTATATGTAAGTGATAGAACTAAAGGGTTGTTGGGTAAGGGGATGTCTCTTTGCCGATGACACAAAGGTGTGTAATAGGGAGGATATCCCTGGAGGTGTCTGTAACATGGAACAGGATTTAGCATTGCAGGAAGATTGGTAAAAAAGTGGAAATTGCAGTTCAATATTTCAAATCTAAAATAATGCACCCAGCAAAAAAGAATCCCTTGAGAAAGTACAACATTGGAGGTACAGTGTTGTCCAGCACTTCAGAAGAAAAGGATTTTGGGTACTTATTTCAGAAGATTGCAAAATGAACAAACAGCATGGCCAGGCAGTGGGGAAAGCGAATAGAATTCTAGGATGCATCACTAGAGGGGTCACCAGCGGGAGGAAGGTATGACAGAATGCGGCATCCGACCTCAGCCCTTCTCACCAACTCGTGACCGAAGGACCAGCCGATCTGCCACTTGCGTAACAATGCCACTCTCAGTTGCGCCCTGAACAAAGATTTTCCAGCTTGTGGGACTACAATCTATGTGCCAGCAGCCTGAGAGCGATTGTTACTGGTTAATTACGCAATTAACCCTTCACACTGCCACCACCACCTTTTTACAGAGAAGGAGGAAACTCACAAATCTTAGCAGTAACACTATGATATTAGTATAAGTGTCTGTAATACACACTGTCACCTCAGACAGGGATATTCAGAGGATTATTACATACAGGAACACTCTTCCAGGGACAGGGATATTCAGAGGATTATTATATACAGGAACACTCTTCCAGGGACAGGGATATTCAGAGGATTATCACATACAGGAGCACTCTTCCATGGTCAGAGATTCTTTAATTTGCATTAAAAGCTTTAGAGACAGTTCAACACTTTTCAGAAAATAGGATTTATTACTAAAAAGGTCAAAATGGTGCAATAAAAATATTTACAAATAAAGATGTAACAAAGATATAAAGAGAGCAATAAAACAACAGAGAAATAAAAGAAAGGAGTCCAGAAGACAGAATACTTGCAATATCCTTGGTTTGAGCAGAGTCCAATTGTCCGAACAAAAAGATTGCCTTGGCTCTCAAGTCTGTTAGATGTTTTCTGATTGATGTTAAATGAGAGCTGTCTTCTCCAGGCTGTCAGTCTTTTTCTACCATATTAAAGGGGTGTCTCCTGAGAACAAATGACCAATCATCCAGTTTGGGGATGGGTGTTAGGCGGTAACCAAGGTTATGACCAAATCCCTTACAATTTTATACTAAGGTCAATAACCTTCAATAGGTACAGGTAGCATCCTAGCAACTGGCAGATTAATATTTAGAAATATATTCTATACCAGTGGCAGACTGACCATTTGGAAACTCGGGCACTGCCCGAGGGCTCGGGGTGAGTAGGGGGCCCCATGAGATGCCCCTGGTACCTTTTTCATAGGCTTTTTTGAGTTTGGGCAAGGACACAGGGGCCCCATGATCCCCTATTGCCCAGGGGCCCCATGAGTTGTCAGTCCGCCCCTGTTCGTAACACAAAGATACCAAACATAGCGTACCCTTGTCACCCAGGAGGAAAGAGACTGCTTCTTCTCTCTTGTAGGCACTAACATAGTAATGTAGTTCTTGTGTGACTCATATTAAAATGATCTATCTGTATATATACTTCATATTAATGTGCCCAGTTCCTGCTGAAGTTTATAAATTGTATGAAAAATGACTCTTGTGGAATGTACGTTTTATGGCACGCTCTAGCCCTAATAGCGTAACAGGTCATGACTGGCTGAGTTATTGTTTTACAACCGGGCAGAGGGAAGTGGTTTTCCAGCAAACCCCCTGGAACCAGACTAATTAGAGGTTTACAGCCCTGAAGCTGATCTATCTGTGTTTTATTTAGGATAAGAGATCCTGTTGACCTCCGTCAACTTGTAGCTATGCATTCCATGGACAAAGGGATGAGGGAGGACAGAAGGGAACATGGCTGAAACCTAACAAGATGGCTGTCATGTACAACATCTATGCCTCTATTGCACACAATCATCACAGAAGGAGGTCCTGATTCCTCTATATAGATCTTTATATTGCTAGAGGGGTCACCGGCAGGAGGAAGAAGGTCCCGATTCCTCTATATAGATCTTTATATCACTAAAGGGGTCACTGGCAGGAGGAAGGAGGTCCTCATTCTATATAGATCTTTATATCACTAGAGGGGTCACCGGCAGGAGGAAGGAGGTCCTGATTCCTCTATATAGATCTTAATATCACTAGAGGGGTCACCGGCAGGAGGAAGGAGGTCCCGATTCCTCTATATAGATCTTTATATCACTTGAGGGGTCACCAGCAGGAGGAAGGAGGTCCCGATTACTCTATATAGATCTTTATATCACTTGAGGGGTCACCAGCAGGAGGAAGGAGGTCCCGATTCCTCTATATAGATCCTATCACTAGAGGGGTCACCAGCAGGAGGTGGAAGGTCCTGATTCCTCTATATAGATCTTTATATCACTAGAGGGGTCATGAATCATGCTGAGCCCTCTCTGGGTAGTTATGTCTGAGACTGCAGAAGGACCCATGGCTGTTGAGACATCTGACTTGGTTGGTAATTGGTTTTCCATGTGCTCAAGGATTCTTTTGCAACCTCTGCACCATGTAAGACAAGGCAGAGATTGATTGACAGATGTCCCCTATTGCAGAGGCCTCCCTTTCAGACTCCATCATTGGCTGACTGGTACTGTCATGTACCTGATGGGGGACTGAAATGACGGGGTCGGCCTTACTTGTGTCACTAGCCCTGACCCCACTGGAAGAGGAACAGAGGGTGTCTAGGGACCAGGGGGACAAGAGCGCCAGCAGGTGTTGTTTGCAGCTCTTGCAATTGGAGACTTTGGAAGACTGATGAACCTCCAATTGAGGCACAGTAGTGATATGCAGAGCTGGTATGGTAGATCGCCAGGTGTGCACCAGAGCAAGGCAGGAAGCAGGCATGGGAGACAGGAGCAATGTCATAGGAATAGCCGGGGTCATTAATGGGCGGACAGCAAGGTACCAAATCATAAGCAAGCCAAAGTCAGGAGCAGAGCCGAAGTCAGGAACCAGTATCAAGCAGGGGAGTAATCAGAGTCAGGTCAGGAACAAGCCGGGTCAGCAACAAGGAAATCACACACAGGAACGAGCAGGAAACAGGGAACAGCTGAAGACCAGTCAGCACTCAGCACAGGCAAAATAGTCCACCTGGAGCCAATCTTCACCGTGCATGATCGTGCATTTCTGTGCACATGCGCACGTCTAATCACCAGCCGTCTCACGGGAATTCCCTTACAGAGGGGTCACCGGCGAGAGGAAGGAGGTCCTGATTCCTCTATATAGATCTTTATATCACTAGAGGGGTCACCGGCAGGAGGAAGGAGGTCCCGATTCCTCTATATAGATCTTTATATCACTAGAGGGGTCACCGGCGAGAGGAAGGAGGTCCCGATTCCTCTATATAGATCTTTATATCACTAGAGGGGTCACCGGCAGGAGGAAGGAGGTCCTGATTCCTCTATATAGATCTTTATATCACTAGAGGGGTCACCGGCGAGAGGAAGGAGGTCCCGATTCCTCTATATAGATCTTTATATCACTAGAGGGGTCACCGGCAGGAGGAAGGAGGTCCCGATTCCTCTATATAGATCTTTATATCACTAGAGGGGTCACCGGCAGGAGGAAGGAGGTCCCGATTCCTCTATATAGATCTTTCTATCACTAGAGGGGTCACCGGCAGGAGGAAGGAGGTCCTGATTCCTCTATATAGATCTTTCTATCACTAGAGGGGTCACCAGCAACCTCATTTAGAATACTGTGTCCAGTTCTGGAGACCTCACTTACATAAAGGTATTGATAAGATAGAACGAGTCCAGAGACGGGGAATACAAATAGTGATATCAGGAGAGACTTCAGGAACGTAACATGTCCAGTCTGGAGGAGAGAAGGGAAAGGGGAGACATGACTGAAACCTTTACATACAACAAGGGAGTGAATAAGGTTCAGGAGGGCAGGATTTTCAATATAAAACCAAAATGAAGAACACGGGACATGACCTCCAACTAACTGGAGGAAAGTTCACAACTAATCTCAGAAAGTATTATTTTACTGAAAGAGTAGTAGATGCTTGGAATACATTTCCAGTAGAGGTATTGAGCCAGAGACAAATCACAGAGACCATCACAATAGTACACAATGAATGGTTATGAATGAAAGCCATTCATTGTGTACAACTGTCATGTGATCACTGTGATTGGTCATAGCAATCACATGGTACTGGGCTGGTCTGGTACAATGATCTGTCATCTGGTGGACACAGCAGGTGACATATCAAGATACAGCAGAGCCACTAGACTTGGAGGACTTCATATGATGTCCTCCCAGGATGGGAGAGATCCCGCTCAGCTGTCATTCTGCTATAGGCCTGGTGGGAAGCAGTTCATTACAGGGGACACTGTACAGGTTCTACATGTAGTCTCGGGGGGTCCCTGTGGAAGTCCATGTGTGGACATTTCTACCTATGATAAATGACAGGCTAAACCCACCTGGAGACTTTCTCCACACCTGGAGTGTGCTGAGTTCTTGGAGAACGTCTACACAGTGTTTCCAGATTGGCTTTATCACCCCAACGAGCTCGCTCCAGTTCATGGATGTCATCATTATGTTTGGAGGATCTCACCAGTCAGGAGCCTTTCCTGTCATCCTACATGTTCCCTTCTGAGGATTGTTCTATCCTTCCAAACAAATGTATGAAATCATGGATGAGTCCTCCTTCTATGTGATCTAGAAGATCTTCAATCACAATGTCTTTATGGATGAAGTGGATGGCCCAGTTTATATATTATTTATTGCTTTACAGCTTTATTCCCTCCAGGATTCATTCTTTATTTATAGAACCATTCAAGGAAGTGTTCTTACTTTGAGAGATCTCCACCACCATTCCTCTGTGACCATTACATCCTTGTCATTTATGTCTAACATCTTCATTATCAGTGGATTGATATATATTATTATACTTTACGATGTATTTTTTTTTTTACCCAAAAAGATCTGTTTTGGAGGTCTCTGTTTTATTATGTATTTTGTTTTTATCTTGTGTTCTGTGTCTTTAAGACTTTTCTATCTGTAGTAAAATATATTATTTAAACAGTTGGTTGCATAAGAGTTAGGTTTATTGTTTCTTACTTTTTTTAGTTCTTTTTGATCTTCCCTGGTATCTCTGTAAGGTAGATACAATGCTGGAATGGTTATTAGGGGATGTTTCTCGGGGCTGCAGTTCCTCTGAACTCCACAAGATGGTGATCTCATTTCTCCCCAGACAGGACTTCTCTATGGGATACAGATAGGAAGTGATGTCAGGTACAGACAGGAAGTGATGTCAGGTACAGACAGGAAGTGATGTCAGGTAGACAGGCCATTCCGAGAGGTGAGTGGGGAGGAAGCAGATCAGAGACATTGGTGGACGAGGCAGCAGAGGAGGTAATAAGATGTTATTTCCTATTTACACCCAGTAACCTCACCGTCACGTCCGTCCTCTTCCTCCTTAGTCACATCCGTCCTCTTCCTCCATAGTCACGTCTGTCCTCTTCCTCCATAGTCACGTCCGTCCTCTTCCTCCATAGTCACGTCCGTCCTCTTCCTCCATAGTCGTGTCCGTCCTCTTCCTCCATAGTCGTGTCCGTCCTCTTCCTCCATAGTCGTGTCCGTCCTCTTCCTCCATAGTCGTGTCCGTCCTCTTCCTCCATAGTCGTGTCCGTCCTCTTCCTCCATAGTCGTGTCCGTCCTCTTCCTCCATAGTCGTGTCCGTCCTCTTCCTCCATAGTCACGTCCGTCCTCTTCCTCCATAGTCACGTCCGTCCTCTTCCTCCATAGTCACGTCCGTCCTCTTCCTCCATAGTCACATCCGTCCTCTTCCTCCATAGTCACATCCGTCCTCTTCCTCCATAGTCACTGTCAAGGCTCCGGGGTGTGACCAGTGGTATGTGACTGACGCAGGGAAACGCAGGCTTCAGATAAGTTATAAACAATATAATTTATTAAAGACTAACAATACAAACATAAACGCAGTGCAATACTAAAACATAACACAGTGCAAACGAACCAAACCAAACCACCCACAGATAACAGTACATACAATGCAAGCGTCGTCAGGCAGCCCGGGTCAATAACAATCGGGCAGGTAGGAATAGGGGGTCAGGCAGAGAATGGTCGGGGTCACAAGCCAGGGATGAAACAGGAGAAGTCAGCAGAGGTCCGGAATCAGTCAGACAGGAACAGGGATGCAGGTAACAAGATACAGGGCCCAGGAAAAACACACACCAAGGCAGAGACTGCAGGTCTGGCCATCCCTTAAATACACCTCCGTAATCAGCTTCAGGTGTTTGGCTGGATGCAAGGTTGAGTCTCTGATTGCCGGGAGCACCCGCTGGCCAGCCCTGGTACTGCAGCCCACAAGGCAGGTGAGTCCCACCATTACTGGCAAGTCCATTCCTGACAGTCACTGTGATGTCTTTTATCTCCAGCAGATGATGATACACACATATATAGTGTGGGAACCCAGATGAACCCCTTCAGGAGCAGAACATTCCCCCACTTCCGGGGCCGGAACATTCTCCTCATTGTGGAGATAAATTCTAGTAATATGGTCCTCTAAACAAACAGCACTGACAATAAATAGACAAGACAAGGACCATCCTGACCATACATGGCCTACAAAGGGCAATGATGACACTACACAGGCAGCCAATGGGCAATCATTACACTATGCAGCCAACACAATGATGGAGTGCCGGGGTCAGGAGTATGGAGCATAGAGCCCCTTACATTGCTGCTCAGGAGGAAGAAAACATTCCTTTGTAACAGAAAATGTATATAAATCTGAGGCACTTTTAGGAATATCTGGGGTTTCAAAAATGAAAGGAGCTTTATAGGGACTAAAATATTTAATATGTGTAACATTGCGCTGTTTATCTCCTCCTCCCCTCCCCCGCCTGTCTCCAGCACCACACCCGGGGACTAGCAGGGAGGGGAGATTCCTTGCAGTGTAATGAGAACTGATTGGCTGCTCCTCAGGAAAGGGGAGTGTCCTGTTTATCCTTTCTCCCTTTCACTCCCAGAGCCATTTTGGCATTTTTTGCACATTTAAAAAATCATTTTATCCTGAAGATGACACAAAACCCCCAAAATATCAATTTTCTGAAAGTAGAGACTTTAGAGAATAAAATAGCGGCAGTTCTAATTTTTATGTCACAAAATATTATCACAAAGTCTATGAAATGCCAAAAGTCAGTAAAAAATACTCTTAAGCTGATTTCAGGGCATAAAAAGCAATAGATGACCCATTTATGTGTAAAAATATAAAAGCCGAGGTTGCAGCGAGTAAATAGATATCCAACATGTCAAACCTTAAGTTGTGTGTGCTGAAATGGTGACAACCTTTAGTCCCGGTATTATCTATAGGGGACACATTTATAGCCCCTTCTAGGTCATCAGTATAGAGTACGGAGGAGGTCTGCTCCTAGAATTATCCTCTCATGCTGGTGTGACCGGCGATATGTAACGTGTATCACAATCAATGTTATCACGTGTAGGCGCTCCAGCGTGTGCTCTTAGGTTTGGGTGTGCATATATGTGGGGGAGGGGGGGGCCTTAAAATTTTTTAAAGGGAGGAGTTATGTACTTGGTTATAACTTTAATTCTTTGCATTTAAAAAAAACATTTTTACTTAAGGGGACAAAGTCCTCTATGAGATGACTTTTGATGACAGGTTCTCTTTATTGAGACATCCAGGGTCTAAAAGACCCCCAATGTTCCCCTGTACTCCATTGGATGTAATGTAGTGCACATCGCACCGCATTACATTCTTTGCCGGCCTCGATGGTCGGGAAATCTGTCATAACGTCACTTTTTGGTCAGGACAAGAAGGGAGTGAACATGTCCGCTCTCCTCCATCCCCTTTACCCTCCGACACCCGCTGACCCGGGCCCACAGATGGGCAAGCAGAGCCGGGGAAGCATAGCAGGTACAGGAGAGGATCACACACACGGGGTGGCAGAGGCTGGCACCTGAAAGGAGAGCCCTGCGGCTTGCCCTCAGCAGGGATAAAGATTAAACACAATACTTGCCCGGCCCCCAGAACTACATGTCCCGGGCGTCGGGTGATGTAAAGTGACCATCCCTGCATGATGAGCCGACATTGACCTCACAGCACTGCCTCAGAGCAAACTAGTCATAGGAAGGATCAGATTTATCATTCCTTGTCTGCAGATCTAATACTCATCAAAACCAGTTCAGAGACCAAACAAACCCAACAGAGAAAAGGGGCCCCGGACCTCAAAATTGTAGTACACAATAAACAGTCCAAACTAAATGTCTTCCCATGGGGGGAGTAGTTCTTCAATGTTCAGCAACCCTCCTATTCCCCCCTCACATCCACATCCTATTATTGTGTGACCAATACCATCCAAATCATTCTTACTTTCATTTCCCAAAGTTATACGTCTACAAGGAGACCTGTATAGATCACATGATGGCACCAATGAGGATGGAGAAGGACCGGAGTCACATGACTGAGAAGATACTAAACCTCACCCTGGAGATCATCTACCTGCTGACCGGAGAGGTGAGGAGGATTCTGGGAGGTCACATGACATCACTCTTATCTCTATTAATAAAACACAGACCTGACCAGAGAGGTGAGGAGGATTCTGGGAGGTCACATGACATCACTCTTATCTCTATTAATAAAACACAGACTAGACCGGAGAGGTGAGGAGGATTCTGGGAGGTCACATGACATCACTCTTATCTCTATTAATAAAACACAGACCTGACCAGAGAGGTGAGGAGGATTCTGGGAGGTCACATGACATCACTCTCATCTCTATTAATAAAACACAGACCTGACCGGAGAGGTGAGGAGGATTCTGGGAGGTCACATGACATCACTCTCATCTCTATTAATAAAACACAGACCTGACAGGAGAGGTGAGGAGGATTCTGGGAGGTCACATGACATCAATCTCATCTCTATTAATAAAACACAGACCTGACAGGAGAGGTGAGGAGGATTCTGGGAGGTCACATGACATCACTTCTATCTCTATTAATAAAACACAGACCTGACCGGAGAGGTGAGGAGGATTCTGGGAGGTCACATGACGTCACTCTCATCTCTATTAATAAAACACAGACCTGACCGGAGAGGTGAGGTGGATTCTGGGAGGTCACATGACATCACTCTCATCTCTATTAATAAAACACAGACCTGACCGGAGAGGTGAGGAGGATTCTGGGAGGTCACATGACATCACTTCTATCTCTATTAATAAAACACAGACCTGACCGGAGAGGTGAGGAGGATTCTGGGAGGTCACATGACATCACTCTTGTCTATTCTGGTCAATAGACCATTTTATTTTTGCACACATTTAGATGATGTCAGGTGGTTGATATTGTTTTATTTTTCTCCTGATCTGTAGGATTATGTTGTAAAGAAGAAGTCTAGTGGGGAGCCAATCTCAGGAGGATGGAGCAGAACCCGGAGCCTCACCATGGTGCCTCCATCTCATTCTCTGATACCTGAGAGGGAGAAAGAGCAGAAGATTCTGGAACTGACCACCATGATGGTCCATCTGCTGACAGGAGAGGTGAGCGGTGCCGGGAATTCTGGGACATTCTCCAGTAACAGACAAGGGATGTGTCTGGATGGTGACTGTATCATTGTGTGTGTCAGGTTCCTATAAGGTGTCAGGGTGTCACTGTCTATTTCTCCATGGAGGAGTGGGAGTATTTAGAAGGACACAAGGACCTCTACAAGGACGTCATGATGGACAATCAGCAGACTTTGGGTTTTGTGAAGATTGTAAGGAAGGAATTTCCCCGGAATGAGACGATATTGAAGCTCACCCTGGAGATCCTCAGCCTGCTGACTGGAGAGGTGAGTGTAATGAAGGGGTTAAATCTGACTGGGCTGTACACTGGGAGGGATTCAGAGTCACTTGAAGTCTTCTGATGTTCTGTAATCAATAACGACATCCACACAAGTACTATGAATACATAAAGTGTCCGGACTCTATGAGATTTGGTTATAGCACAAGATGGCGGCATTGGTTATAGAAGAGAACAATCTCAGCTTTAGTCCAATCAGAGAGACCCATGATTACCAGCATGCCACGCCCACTGACCACTAAATCCATGGGTGACATTTCCTGGTGGGTCAGTGAGCCTTACTAGTAAACCATTAGTGACTCTATTATATGACTTCTAGAAGGAGCTATAAATCTGACCCCATTGTCATCATATCATTGGATGGAGATGTCTGTCCTTTGCTGAGTCGGCACATTGTGGCCAATCCCTGGAGAATAAATCTAGAGCTGACCATAGAAGTGAGGGATTATGGGAGAGTGAGATTTATCTTTGTATCACACAGAACTGTACAGGAGTCATGAAGAAATCTACCGACAATGACACCAGCAGGAGATCTCATCGTATGACCACAAGATCCTCGAGAATCCAGAATCCCATCACCATCCCCCCACCTCCATCCCTGATCCCTACAAGACAGAAGACACAGAAGATTCTAGAAGTCACTAAGAAGATGATGGAGCTGCTGACAGGAGAGGTGAGCGGTGCCGGGAATTCTGGGACATTCTCCAGTAACAGACAAGGGATGTGTCTGGATGGTGACTGTATCATTGTGTGTGTCAGGTTCCTATAAGGTGTCAGGGTGTCACTGTCTATTTCTCCATGGAGGAGTGGGAGTATTTAGAAGGACACAAGGATCTCTACAAGGACGTCATGATGGACAATCAGCCGCCCCTCACATCACCGGGTAAGAGGAGACTTTATTGTAAAGGAGAGAGCAGTACGGAGGATCCACCTAGATCCCCCATCATCTGATAAACACATAGAAACAATGGATTCAGTCAGTGTGTGTGTTTCCTACAGATGGATCCAGTCATGGGAACCCACCAGAGAGATGTCCCCGTCCTCTGTATTCCCGGGATTCCACACAGGAAGGTCACACCATCCCTCACCATCATCAGGTAGATGATGACAATTATTGGTAGTTGTGATTTATACACAGCATGTTTGTTACAATGAATGTTTTATTATATCTTTCAGAGTGGAATCCTCGGGGATGATAATATTGATGTTAAAGAAGAGTATAAAGAGGAGGATGAGGAGTATGGAGTGATGGAGGAGTTTTCAGAAGGACACAAGGAGATGATGGAGCCACCTAATACCAGGAACCCACCAGAGAGATGTCCCCGTCCTCTGTATTCCCGGGATTCCACACAGGAAGGTCACACCATCCCTCACTATTACAAGGTTGGTGGGATGGAGAATCTAGAACATGGACTTGTAGAGACTATGGGCTCCAATCACAAAGCGGTATCTTCCCGTATCCCAGTATGTAGTAAGATGCTGCATTCTGTTTTTTAGTAGTGAAGCCTGCGGGTAATTTACCACTGGTGTCCATAGCAACACTTGTAAATAGCTTGTTGTTAAGGAGAGGGCAGCCGCCAGTGTCCCCAACAACCAGTAAACAAGGAGCGGACGGCCGCCAAGTTCCCTGCTGACAGCTGTGACAGGTCTGGTATGGATTTTGAGGGGAACCCCGATGCCAAAAAAATAAAATTAAAGGAGTGAGTTCCCCTCCAAAATCAATACCAGACCCTTAGTGAGTGCCCACCTTCCTCCTGAACCATACCAGGCCACATATTCTCAACATGGGGTGGGTGCTTCAGGGCAGGGGCACTCTGCGCCCCCAAAAGCACCTTGTCCCCATGGCGATGGGGACAAGGGTCCCTTCTTCACAACCCTGGGCAGTGGTTGTGGGGGGGCTTTGGGTGGGGGACTTATTGGAATCTGGAAGCCACCTTTAACATGGAGGCCCCCAGATCCCGCCCCCCCACAATGTGAATGAGTTTAGAGTACATAGTACCCCTATTCATTCACCAAACAGTGTAGTGTAAAAAAAAACACTGGAATAAATTTTTGACAAAACAAAAATAAAGAGCAATATCCCCCTGATGTAGATCCATCGATGATCCAATCACGATACTCGCTGTCATCGCTGAAAAAACAAAGCTCCCCTCCTGACATCTGACAGCTTTGTCGCCTCCCACTTCTAAATAAACTAAGGAATGCTACTACCCTGTGACGTCACTGGGTGGCCTTGCCCTCTTGTTACGTCACCAATACAACATGCCCCGGTCAGTGACGTTACCAATACAACATGCCCCGGTCAGTGACATCACCAATACAACATGCCTCAGTCAGTGACGTCACCGAGTGACACCGTCTCTTAGTATATTTAGTGGCAGGAGGCAGCAGAGCTGTCAGACAGAGGGGAGTCTTCATTGGGAGCGGAGCTTTTCTTTCCGTGACAGCGAGCATCGTGATTGATGATGGATCTACACCGGGGGGGACATTTTGCTTTATTTTTCTTTTTTAACTAGTAGCCGACCGCAGATAGCCGAATGATGGCTTCACTGCGGCCGGCCAGTTCTGGGTGGACGTCATATGACGTCCCCCCAGAACGCGCTCTCCTGCGCGCCCCAGGGGGCGCGCACCCGGCGATCTCCGTGATCGCTGTGTCCTACGGACACAGCTGATCACGTGATGTGGTAAAAGGCCGATCCCGTCCAATGACACGCTGATCACAGGGAAATGCAAGTGCCGGTTCTCGGCTGCACTTTCCTCACGCTGTCAGATCGTGAGGAAAGTACTGCCGAGAACCGGCAGTTGTCAGAGCGGGGATCGGCACCGATCATCAGGACACTGATGATCAGTGCCCTGATGATCGGTGCCCAGCAGTGCCCGTAAGTTCGGCCCACCTGTGCCCAG
This sequence comes from Staurois parvus, assembly GCF_062004578.1. NCBI lineage: Eukaryota > Metazoa > Chordata > Amphibia > Anura > Ranidae > Staurois > Staurois parvus. The sequence goes on from NW_028318019.1 coordinate 1,041,701, forward strand.
CAGTGCGCCCACTAGCTCCGCCCACCTGTGCCCAGCAGTGCACCCACCTGTGCCCAGCAGTGCGCCCACTAGCTCCGCCCACCTGTGCCCAGCAGATCACCCACCTGTGCCCAGCAGTGCACCCACCTGTGCCCAGCAGTGCACCCACCTGTGCCACTCTGCAGTGTCACACACCTGTGCCCAGAAGTGCCACCTACCTGTGCCCAGAAGTGCCACCCACCTGTGCCCACCCACCAGTGCCGCCCAGCAGTGCCACCAGTCAGTGCCCAGGGGTTGTGCCAGTCAGTGCCCAGCAGTGATGCCAGTCAGTGCCGTCTATCAGTACCCATCATCAGTGTCACCTATCAGTGCCGCCTCATCAATGCACATCAGTGAAGGAGAAAAAATACCTGTTTGAAAAATTTTATAATAAAAATTTTTTGCAATTTTTTTATTTATAGCGCAAAAAGTAAAGCGCCCAGTGGCAATTAAATACCACCAAAAGAAAGCTCTATTTGTGAGAAAAAAATGATCAAAATTTCATATGGGTACAATGTTGCATGACCGCGCAATTGTCAATCAAAGTGCGGCAGCGCTGAAAGCTGAAAATTGGCCTGGTAAATAAGGGGGTATAAGTGCCTGGTAGGCAAGTGGTTAATAAAGGACTTGTCAAAAACTGCCTGCTGTCTATATAACAGAATACTTTTTTGGGGCGAATAATTAGGGGTACCATGTACCCCATACTCATTCACATGGGGTGAGGGATCTGAGGGCCCCCTTGTTACTTTTTGTAAGTCTCCTGCCTGCAAACCCCCACAGCCACTAGGCTGGGTTGTAGGGAACAGTCCCTTGTCTCCATCAACATGGACAAGGTGCTCTGGGGGAGCAAAGCTCCCCCCCCCGCCCCAGAGCATCCACTCCATGTTATGGGCACGTGGCCTGGTATGTTTCTGGAGGGGGGGGTCACTTGCTTGTCCCCCCTTTTCTGATTTGCTGTGCTGCATGCTCAGATAGGGGTCTGGTATGTATTTCTTTCATTTTGGCAAGGGGCCCCCTTTCAAAATCCATACTAGACCCCCCAAGGAGGGAATCCTACGCCATTTTCTTAATATTTCCTTGCTGGTAATTCTTTTTTTTTAGATTTATCGGTTGGTTTGGATGCGGCAGCCGCTCGCTCCCTAACAACCATGTTGTTTACTGGTTGTTAAGGATGCCAGCGGCCGCCCACTCTTTCCCAAGCAGTACACATTTCCTGAATGCCGCATGTCTCCACCACTAATTAATGACCGCATGCATTTCATTCTTTATTTCCTTCTGTGAATGTAACGCCTGTTCATGCGGTATTTACTGAGCGTGTTCAGTGTTTGTGGTCAATACCGCAACACGTGATAGGAAATGGACAGTTTCAGGATGGCATGCGGTATTTAGGGGAAATGTACCCACATATCACATGTGATCTGCTTCTGTGAAGGGAGACAATGTGTGGATTTTGTGTGTGATGTCACAATCATAAATCTTATATTTTACAGATGATATTTTCTCTCATTTCCTTGATTTAGAGTGGAGATCCAATCGATATAGAATTTGAGGTGAAAGCAGAAGAAGAAGAGGCGTATGTGAGGGATGATCAGCAGTCTATGGAGGAGGATGGAATAACGGGGACATTTATAGAGGAGGACACTCCTACAGAGATCAGCACAGGTGGGTCATGAACACTAAATCCATTCCTCCACCCATACTGCTCACTGATTGGTCCAGAGTAGGGCGGGGACTGGGTGATATCAGCCTGTAATCCCCTGGTCACTTTCCTGAGCTGTGTTCCCCGTCCTGTATTCCTGGATTTCTCTCGGATAATCTTCCTTCTCTGTGCTGCAGACACAATTTATGTATCTAGACTGGATTTATGGAGGTTCTGGGGTTCAGCTGGCAGCAAAATGTTGATTTTTACTCTAAGCATTGCATAATGTAGGCACCCAGGACATGTGACTGGGGTCTCCTGCCTTGTGCCTGACTCCTCCAGGGGACCTTCTCTGTTATCTGCTGGCTGTGCCGGGTGGAGGGATATGTCTGTAGTGTCTCAGCCCCAAGTCACTGAGTGCAGTCTCAGGAGATGGGAGGCAAGCAACCCTTTAAGGACCTTAAATTACTGAATACCAATATTATGAGTCCTGACCATTACATTATATAATTTATATTGTACATTACATACTCCTGACCCCTGCACTATATTCTCTATGTTGTACATTACATACTCCTGACCCCTGCACTATATACTCTATGTTGTACATTACATACTCCTGACCCCTGCACTATATACTCCTATGTTGTACATTACATACTCCTGACCCCTGCACTATATACTCTATGTTGTACATTACATACTCCTGACCCCTGCACTATATACTCTGTGTTGTACATTCCATACTCCTGACCCCTGCACTATATACTCTATGTTGTACATTACATAGTCCTGACCCCTGCACTATATACTCCATGTTGTACATTACATACTCCTGACCCCTGCACTATATACTCTATGTTGTACATTATATACTCCTGACCCCTGCACTATATACTCTATGTTGTACATTACATACTCCTGACCCCTGCACTATATACTCCATGTTGTACATTACATACTCCTGACCCCTGCACTATATACTCCATGTTGTACATTACATACTCCTGACCCCTGCACTATATACTCTATGTTGTACATTACATACTCCTGACCCCTGCACTATATACTCTATGTTGTACATTACATACTCCTGACCCCTGCACTATATACTCTATGTTGTACATTACATCCTCCTGACCCCTGCACTATATACTCTATGTTGTACATTACATACTCCTGACCCCTGCACTATATACTTTATGTTGTACATTACATCCTCCTGACCCCTGCATTATATACTCTATGTTGTACATTACATACTCCTGACCCCTGCACTATATACTCTATGTTGTACATTACATACTCCTGACCCCTGCACTATATACTTTATGTTGTACATTACATACTCCTGACCCCTGCACTATATACTCTATGTTGTACATTACATACTCCTGACCCCTGCACTATATACTCTATGTTGTACATTACATACTCCTGACCCCTGCACTATATACTCTACAGTGGATATACACCCCTGTTAAAATGTCAGGTTTCTGTGATGTAAAAAATTAGACAAGGATAAATAATTTCAGAACTTTCCCACCTTTTAATGCATGCTATAAACAACTGAATTGAAAAACAAACTGATATCTTTTAGGGGGGAAGAAAACAAAAAATACTAAAATAATGTGGTTGCATAAGTGTGCACACCCTCTTATTACTGGGGATGTAGCTGTGTTCAGAATGAAGCAATCACACTCACAATCATGTTAAATAGGAGTCAGTACACACCCGCCATCATTTAAAGTGCCTCTGATGAAACACAAATAAAGTTCAGCTGTTCTAGTCGGTCTTTCCTGACATTTTCTTAGTTGCATCCTTCAGCAAAAGCCACGGTATGCAGGGAGCTTCCAAACCATCACAGGGATCTCATTGTTAAAAGGTATCAGTCAGGAGAAGGGTACAAAAGAATTCCCAAGGCATTAGATATACCATTATTATTATTATACAGTATTTATATAGCGGCAGAAGGTTTGCTCCGCACTGTACATTATAGTGGGGGATGGTACATGAGACAGGACAGTAACAGAACAGAACACGAGGGGTTCAAGGGCCCTGCTCTTTGGAGCTTACAATCTAGGAGACCATGGAACACAGTGAAGACAGTCATCATCAAGTGGAGAGAATATGGTGCAACAGTGACCTCGCCAACAGTGACATCACCAACAGTGACCTCGCCAACAGTGACATCGCCAACAGTGACCTCACCAACAATGACATCACCAACAGTGACCTCGCCAACAGTGACCTCGCCAAGAACTGGATGTCCCTCCAAAATGGATGAAAAGATGAGAAGAACACTGGTGTGGGAGGCGGCCAAGAGGCCTACAGCAACATGAAAGGAGCTGCAGGAATATGTGGCAAGTCCTGGCTGTGTGGTCCATGTGACAACAATCTCCGTGTTCTTCATATGTCTGGTCTATGGGGTAGAGTGGAAGACGGAAGACTTTTCTTAGGAAGAAAACCATCCAAGCCCGGCTACATTCTACAAAAACACATCTGAAGTCTCCCAGAAGCATGTGGGGAGATGTGTTCTGGTCTGATGAAACCAAGGTTGATCTTTTTGGCCATAATTCCAAAAGATATGTTTGGCACAAAAACAACACTGCACACCACCAGAAGAACAGAATACCCACTGTGAAGCATGGTGGTGGCAGCATCATGCTTTGGGGCTGTTTTTCTTCAGCTGGAAATGGGGCCTTAGTCAAGGTAGAGGGAATTATGAACAGGTCCAAATACCAGTCAATATCGGCACAAAACCTTCCGGCTTCTGCTAGAAAGCTGAACAAAGAGGAGCTTCACCTTTCAGCATTGCGACCACCCAAAGCATCCATCCAAATCCACAAAGGAATGGCTTCACCAGAAGAAGATGGAAGATTTGGAATGTCTCCGCCAGAGCCCAGACCTGAATCCGATGGACAATCTGTGGGGTGATCTGAAGAGGGCTGTGCGCAGGAGATGACACGCAATCTGACAGATTTGCAGTGTTTTTGCAAGGAAGAGCGGGCAAATATTGCCAAGTCAGGATGTGCGGTGCTGATAGACTCCTCCCCAAAAAGACTGAGTGCTGGAATCACATCAAAAGGGGCTTCAACAAAGGATTAGTGTAAGGGTGTGTACACTTATGCAACCAGATTAATTTCATTTTTTATTCTTAATTCCCCCTAAACGATTTCAGTTTGTTCAACTGAGTTGTACAGTTTATAGGTCACATTAAAGGTGGAAAAAGTTCTGAAATTATTTATCTTTATCTAATTTTTTTTACATCACAGAAACCCGACATTTTCACAGGAGTGTGCAGATGTTTTATATCCACTGTATGTTGTACATACTCCTGACCCCTGCATTATATACTATATGTTGTACATTCCATAGTCCTGACCCCTGCACTATATACTCTATGTTGTACATTACATACCCCTGACCCCTGAACTATATACTCTATGTTGTACATTCCATGCTCCTGACCCCTGCATTAAATACTCTATGTTGTACATTCCATGCTCCTGACCCCTGCATTATATACTCTATGTTGTACATTACATACTCCTGACCCCTGCACTATATACTCTGTGTTGTACATTACATCCTCCTGACCCCTGCACTACTCTGTTGTGCATTACATACTCCTGACCCCTGCACTATATACTATATGTTGTACATTCCATACTCCTGACCTCTGCACTATATACTCTGTGTTGTACATTACATACTCCTGACCACTGCACTATATACTCTATGTTGTACATTACATACTCCTGACCCGTGCACTATATACTCTGTTGTACATTACATACTCCTGACCTCTGTACTATATACTCTGTTGTACATTACATACTCTTGACCCCTGCACTATATACTCTATGTTGTACCTTACATACTCCTGACCCCTGCACTATATACTCTGTTGTACATTACATACTCCTGACCCCTGCACTATGTACTCTATGTTGTACATTACATACTCTTGACCCCTGCACTATATACTCTATGTTGTACATTACATCCTCCTGACCCCTGCACTATATACTCTATGTTGTACATTACATACTCCTGACTTCTGCTCTCCCCTCTCCCTCACTGCTATATATACACATAATATGGATTCTCTTTTGTTCCCCCCATTTCCTCCCAGCTGGACATTTTATATCGGATGATGTGATTGGAGCACAGACTTTTACATGGTGATAATAATGTGATAACATCCTCCAACTTTGGACCCTTAAACAGAAAGTGATAATGAGGGAGGAGTCAATACCCCAATGATGGTGGTCTTCAGGATCAGTCCAGTCTTCATCTTGGTTGTTCTCCCCCCATCCTCACTCTCTGACCTCTGGTGGGGCTCAGCCCCGCTGTTCTTCATGACTAAATCATGGACTAAATAAGGAAGTGCAGTACTTCTTGTGTTGGGAAGATGGTGATGAGTGATAGAGGGGGTGGGGACCCTCGTCCTATAATCCCCTCATCACTGTCCCTCCTATAAAAGACAGTTCTGGTTGTTTCCTCACTCTCTGACTAAGGTCCATGAATAAAGAAATGACCTGGTAGGAGATCAGAGGAGCCATTTCCTAGTTCCCTTGAGGGTGGAATTGTAAGCTCCTCAGAGACCAAGCTGCCTGATGTGGGCGGAGTCCTGGTTTGGGGGAACCAATCAGCTCCTGTCTAGTAATCCTCTTTGTCTTTGTATTTTAGTCCATGGCCGGGAGATGAGGAAAACCTCCGAGGATTGTCTCACTTTGTCTCCAGACTGGAAAGTAGAAGATGAGGACATCACACAGTATTGTCCAGGAGAAAACCCGGCTCCCTCCAATGTCCATCCGGCACCACCCAGTGTAGATGGACCATCGGATTCCTTGTATCCTGAGGAACTTCAGACTGTGCGGGACCGGGCCGGCCTTCCAACAGGGAAGAGGTTCTCCTGTACTGAGTGCGGGAAAGGTTTCCATTATAAATCACATCTTAATGTGCATGAAAGATCTCACACGGGAGAGAAGCCATATTTCTGTTCTGAGTGCGGGAAATGTTTTTTAGATAAGTCCAGTCTGTCCAAACATCAAACATGTCACACGGGGGAGAAGCCGTATTCCTGTCCTGAGTGTGGGAAATGTTTTTCAAGGAAGTTCAGTCTTCAGATACATCAGAGATCTCACACGGGGGAGAAGCCGTATTCCTGTACTGAGTGTGGGAAATGTTATTCAAGTAAGCCCAGTCTTAACACACATCAGAGATCTCACACAGGTGAGAAGCCACATTCCTGTCCTGAGTGTGGGAAATGTTTTTCAGACATGTCCAGTCTTCATAAACATCGGAGATCTCACACGGGGGAGAAGCCACATTCCTGTCCTGAGTGTGGGAAATGTTTTTCAGACAAGTCCAGTCTTCATAAACATCGGAGATCTCACACGGGGGAGAAGCCGTATTCCTGTCCTGAGTGTGGGAAATGTTTTTCAGACAAGTCCAGTCTTCATAAACATCAGAGATCTCACACGGGGGAGAAGCCGTATTCCTGTCCTGAGTGTGGGAAATGTTTTTCACAGAAGTCCTATCTTTACAATCATCAGAGATTTCACATGGGGGAGAAGCCGTATTCATGTTTTGAGTGTGGGAAATGTTTTTCAAGGAAGTGCAATCTTTACATGCATCAGAGATCTCACGCAGGGGAGAAGCCAAATTCCTGTCCTGAGTGCGGGAAATGTTTTTCAGATACAGCCAAACTTCATTTACATCAGCGATCACACACGGGGGAGAAGCCATTTTTCTGTCCTGAGTGCGGGAAATGTTTTTCAAAAAAGTACAATCTTCATATACATCAGAGAACTCACACGGGGGAGAAGCCGTATTCCTGTCCTGAGTGCCCGAAATGTTATTCAGATACGTCCAGTCTTCATAGACACAAGAGATCACACATGAGGGAGAAGCCGTATTCCTGTCCTGAGTGCGGGAAATGTTTTTCACAGAAGACTGATCTTCGCAGACATCAGAGATTTCACACAGGGGAGAAGCTGTATTCCTGTCCAGAGTGCGGGAAATGTTTTTTATGCAAGGTCTTGCTTCACACACATCAGAGATCTCACACTGGGGAGAAGCCGTATTGCTGTTCTGAATGCGGGAAATGTTTTTCACAGACGTCCAATCTTTACAGACATCAGAGATCTCACACGGGAGAGAAGCCGTATTCCTGTCCTGAATGCGGGAAATGTTTTTCACAGAAGTCCAATCTTTACCAACATCAGAGATCTCACATGCGGGAGAAGCCACTTTCCTGTCCTGAGTGAGGGAAATGTTCCTCACTGAAGTCCTGTCTTCCTGTACATCATGGATCCCACACAACCCTGGAAGTGTATTAGTGCCTTGAGTGCGGGAAATGTCTTCTAGATGAATGTTGCTGGACATCCCAGCTCTCATGTGGGGAAGAAGCACACCCTGATATACACCTCAGATATACTCCATGGCTGATCTTCATCATGGAAGAAACAGTTCATAAGGAGATGAGAGGTCCCCAAAGACATGGATGAAGTGTGGGACCGGGTTGGCTATTGATGGCAGGGGAAGAATAAAAATGGAGTCCTGACCTAGAGCACTGGGATGACTTTTCATTGGGGTGCAGCCTACAGTGCAGGAAATGCATATTTGCATATTTGCTCCCCTCTGATGTGGAATGTTCGCCCCTCACACAGAAATGATCGGTCTAACAATGGAATGTTCGCCCCTCACACAGAAATGATCGGTCTAACAATGGAATGTTCGGTGTAACACTGAGAGACAGAATACAACAACAAATTCAGCAGAAATGCGTCTAACAAATGATGACTGATCTGCATGTTCATGAGGGAAAGAAGGATTTGGTCCCCTATCATTCAGCAGGATTTCTGGCTCCCAGGTGTCTTTCATACAGGTAACAAGCTGAGATTAGAAGCAGTCTCTTAAAGGGAGTGCTGCTAATCTCATTGTGTTACCTGTATAAAAGACACCTGTCCACAGGAGCAATCAAACCATCAGATTCCAAACTCTCCACCATGGCAAAGACCAAAGAGCTGTCCAAGGATGTCAGGGACAAGATGGTAGACCTACACAAGGCTGGACTGGGCTACCAAACTATGGCCAAGCAGCTTGGTGAGAAGGTGACAACAGTTGGTGCAATCATTCACAAATGGAAGAAACACAAAACAAGTGTCAGTCTCCCTAGGTCTGGTGCACCGTGCAAGATCTCCCCTCGTGGAGTGTCAATGATCATGAGAACAGTGAGGAATCATCCCAGAACTACACGCGAGGATCTTGTCAATGATCTCCAGGCAGCTGGGACCACAGTCACCAAGAAAACAATTGGTAACACACTACGCTGACAAGGACTGAAATCCTGCAGTGCCCGCAAGGTCCCTCTGCTCAAGAAAGCACATGTCCAGGCCCATCTGAAGTCTGCCACTGAACATCTGAATGATGCAGAGGAGGACTGGTGGGAAGTGTTGTGGTCAGATGAGACCAAAATCCAGCTCTTTGGCATCAACTCAACTCGCCGTGTTTGGAGGAGGAGGAATGCTGCCTATGACCCCAGGAACACCATCCCAACTGTGAAACGTGGTGGAGAAATTCTGCTTTGGGGGTGTTTTTCTGCTAAGGGGACAGGACAACTGCACCGCATCAAAGGGACGATGGACGGGGCAATGTACCATCAAATCTTGGGTGAGAACCTTCTTCCCTCAGCCAAGGCCAAAGCCAAAATGGGTGGTGGATGGGTGTTCCAGCATGACAATGACCCAAAACACACGGCCAAGGCAACAAAGGAGCGGCACAAGAAGAAGCACATTAAGGTCCTGGAGTGGCCTAGACAGTCTCCAGACCTTCATCCGATTGAAAATCTGTGGAGGGAGCTGAAAGTTTGAGTTGCCAAACGTCAGCCACCAAACCTTAATGACTTGGAGAGGATCTGCCAAGAGGAGTGGGCCAAAATCCCTCCTGAGATGTGTGAAAACCTGGGGGCCAACTCCAGGAAACATGACCTCATGGCCAACAAGGGATTGGCCACCAAGTACTAAGTCATTTTCTGTGAAGGAGATCAAATCCTTCTTTCCCTCATGAACATGCAGATCCGTCATCATTTGTTAGACGCATTTCTGCTGAATTTGTTGTTGTATTCTGTCTCTCAGTGTTACACCGAACATTCCATTGTGAGACCGATCATTTCTGTGTGAGGGGCGAACATTCCATTGTTAGACCGATCATTTCTGTGTGAGGGGCGAACATTCACCATCAGAGGGGAGCAAATACACATTTCCTGCACTGTATATGCTAGAGATGGTCTGCATATAAATGGAAGGGGGTCTGCTGTGCTGGGGGAGGGGTTTATGGGAAGGCTGGAGGAGTATATAAACTAGGATGGAGGGGGGAAGGAGAATTCAGTTTTAACAGGGTAGACCGATCAGACGGGGTCAGTACTTGTTGGTGTTACAAACAGCCAGTGGAATTGGTACCATTTGTATGAAAATAAAAAATACTCAAAATCCGTGTGAACAAGGTGTCAGTGAATGGACAAGGTGTCGGTGAATGGGAAAGGTGTCGAATGAACAAGGTGTCAGTGAATGAACAAGGTGTCAGTGAATGAAAGTGTTTGTTCCCCAATGCCAGAAGTGTGCCCAGCACAATAGGTGAGTTGGAAGGTTTGGTGCATGAAGAGAACTAGGATTGAATTGGTATTGCTGAATCTTGGCTTCATTCCTCACATGACTGGGCCATTCATATTCCTGGCTAGGTTCTCTTTCGGAGAGACGGGGGAAATAGGAAAGGTGGTGGTGTCTGTCTGGAACAGGAAAGGGGGTGGAGTCTGTCTGGAACAGGAAAGGGGTGGAGTCTGTCTGGAATAGGAAAGGGGGTGGAGTCTGTCTGGAACAGGAAAGGGGTGGTGTCTGTCTCTATGTGAGAAGTGATCTCAGAGTGAGTGTGAAAGAGGAACTAGTTGATGGAGAGTGTGATGAGGCTGAAGTATTATGGGTGGAACTGCACATGGGGGGCGGTACTACAAAGGTCATCATTGGAGTTTGTTATAGGCCTCCCAGTGTTAATGAGGAGGTGGAGACTCAGCTCCTCCCACAGATGGAAAGGGCTGGGACAGTGATAATAGTGGGGGATGGTAACGACCCGGAAAGTGACTGGAGTAATGGTACTGCGGGTGTAAACACAAAACAACCCCTCCTGCCCTCTATGGCCCAGAACAAGGGTGGATAGATGGACCCGGAACTTGAAGAAATTCCCCACCAAGGCATCAAAGGTTGTGCGGCTCTAAACAAGGCTGGGGAAGCCCCACCAATACTGGAAAGTGAAACAAAAAGCGCACCAACCTTGTGCATTACCTCAGTAAAATGTGATTTTATTGGATGTGAAAATCTCCTCACAAACAGAGAAGTATAAGAAGCGTGTAAAGTCCTTAGTGAGACTTGACCAATCAGAGACCAGCCGAGTCTAAACACGAGGGAAGGTTCTCAGAGTCATGCTGACGCGTTTCGAAGGGAGTCCCTTCTTCATCAGAGCTGACTTGGCAATGACAGCCCTCTTCTATATATACCCTGGGACAGAGATTGGACCCTCCCACTTGGGTTGGGCAGTCCCGGGAAAGGAGGCAGGACAAAGGTGACATCACAACATGCTCACACAAGCAACAATACATTACACATCAAGAGGTATAGTAAGAGACATTAGAAACATTCACCGGCATTAAAAGCTGTAGGAAACGCAGGGCAGTGTAATATATACATGAGGAGGTCATATAGTCTGTGTATATATATATATATCCCCATATAATAAATAATGACATATTGGGAATGCTGCATTGGGGTTCATGGGGATAATATTGTTGGATCAGCAGAATGTATAAAAAGTAAAAATGAATGAATTGAATACGTAATTCCTTTGGATAAAAGCCTGCTGGTCCTCAATTGTTGGCTTCTTTCCATGGAGATAAATGTGAACACAAAGTAGGTATACACATACATTTCAATGGCAGCCAGAATGTCCTTGCCTTGTGTGGGCTGTCAGTGGGGTCATTGGGCAGATCTTTGTCTTTAGATGTATGGAGTATTCATGAGTAGTGTTACTATACTGGCAGCAGAGGGAGATCAAGTGCTGCCACTGCCAAATATGGCTTCTGGAGGTGAATTGGAATGCACGCCAATAGGTGCGTGGCTGTGGGGGCGCATGCGCAATGAGGCGGTGGCACGCTGGAGTAGTCATGGAGATGGGCCTCCAATGGGCTATCGCACATGTGCAGTGAGGCGGCAGCACGCTGGAGTAGTCATGGAGATGGGCCTCCGACGGGCTATCGCACATGCGCAGTGAGGCGACGGCACGCTGGAGTAGTCATGGAGATGGGCCTCCGACAGGCTATCGCACATGCGCAGTGAGGCAACGGCACGCTGAAATAGTCATGGAGATGGGCCTCCGACGGGCTATCGCACATGCGCAGTGAGGCGACGGCAGGCTGGAATAGTCATGGAGATGGGCCTCCGACGGGCTATCGCACATGCGCAGTGAGGCGACGGCACGCTGAAGTAGTCATGGAGATGGGCCTCCGACGGGCTATCGCACATGCGCAGTGAGGCGACGGCAGGCTGGAGTAGTCATGGAGATGGGCCTCCGACGGGCTATCGCACATGCGCAGTGAGGCGACGGCAGGCTGGAGTACTCATGGAGATGGGCCTCCGACGGGCTATCGCACATGCGCAGTGAGGCGGCGGCACGCTGGAGTAGTCATGGAGATGGGCCTCCGACGGGCTATCGCACATGCGCAGTGAGGCGACGGCACGCTGGAGTAGTCATGGAGATGGGCCTCCGACAGGCTATCGCACATGCGCAGTGAGGCGACGGCAGGCTGGAGTAGTCATGGAGATGGGCCTCCGATGGGCTGTCACACATGCGCAGTGAGGCGGCGGCACGCTGGAGTAGTCATGGAGATGGGCCTCCGACGGGCTATCGCACATGCAAGCCAAAGTCGGCTTATCATTTACCTAGTGGAGCGCACTCCGGACATCCCGGAAGGACAGCTGTGAGATGTGTTCCAGCCGTGGCTGTAAAGTTGGACATCTCCCTACAACTCGGGACAATTAGCCTGCATGTGACCTCGCTGTCTTCATCTACAGCATCAAGTCTGGGGTGCTCTTCCATAAATGTCTCCACCTGTTTTCCAAACCAAGAGATCCCCCCCTAAATCTTGGGGTGTTGGTGGGATTGACCTGAACCTTTACATAGTTAACAGGGTAGATCCTTGATGAATTTGCATCTTGCATCACGCCTGTCCCAGACTTGTGTTCTACTCCTAGAGCTCTGGGTCACACTTCTTACAAACAGACTATTAGATTCTCACAGGTCATTCCCTTGGAGAATGTCAAAAGAAAGTCCTGCCATTACCCCAACAGAAGTAATTCCCTGTAGAATTCACCACACAGGGATCAATGATGGTCAGGAAAGCACCTGTATCACAGAATCCAATGACTTTTTGTACATCTATGCAGAGCTCCTGTAACTGCTGCTGCCTTATCTTGGGGTAAGTGGCTGGACTCCATAAACTCCTAGAAGGGCACCAGTTGTTGTTGGAAGCATCAATTCACTTTAAGATGCCAGTCAGTGCCCAGGGGTTGTGCCAGTCAGTGCCGCCAGTCAGTGCCCAGCAGTGATGCCAGTCAGTGCCGTCTATCAGTACCCATCATCAGTGCCGCCTATCAGTGCTGCATATTAGTGCCGCCTATCCGTGCCACCTCATTAGTACTGCCTATCAGTGCCCTTTAGTGCTGCCTATCAGTGCCCATCAGTGCCGCCTATCAGTGCCCATCAGTGCTGCCTCATCAACGCACATCAGTGAAGGAGAAAAAATACCTGTTTGAAAAATTTTATAATAGAAACAAAGAAACTTTTTTTTTTTTTTCAAATTTTTTGCACTTTTTTTATTTATAGCGCAAAAAGTAAAGCGCCCAGTGGCGATTAAATACCACCAAAAGAAAGCTCTATTTGTGAGAAAAAAAATGATCAAAATTTCATATGGGTACAATGTTGCATGACCGCGCAATTGTCAATCAAAGTGCGGCAGTGCTGAAAGCTGAAAATTGGCCTGGTAAATAAGGGGGTATAAGTGCCTGGTAGGCAAGTGGTTAAAGTAAAAAAAAAAATATATATATTAATTTAAATATCATGCCTGGGGGTCCCTTAAACTACCTGCAAAGTTGCACATCTGTACAATGTATAGAACCTGCTGCAGCAGGACTGACACCGTAACCCTTCAGTTATTCTTGATGAGTGCAGGATTGGACCCGGCTCTAAAAATTCTAATTATATGTAATGCACCTCTCATACAGGTATAGAAAAATGTGGCCTTCAGTGTTGATGGTGCCTGAACACTGTATCCCCTCACAGTTACTATTGCTGGGTGCAGTCATGGGCCCTGCAGTTAAAAACTGTTAAAAATTATAGAAAAATTATCCAGGATTGATTCATGTTGATAAATGTCAGCTGGTCAGCGGAGTCTGTGGACAGACGCACTCTTATCCATCACAAAACCTCCAGCAGCACTGAATGTCCGTTCAGAAAGCACGCTGGATGCAGGACAGGCCAGTACCTCGATGGCATATTGAGCAAGTTCTGGCCAGTGATCCATCCTCAAGACCCAGTAACCCAGTGGATGCTCAGTTGGAAAGGTCTCCAAGTCTGCTCTTACCCCTAGATAATCCTGCACCATATGATGCAGACCCTGCCGATGGGTGCTTAAACCTAACAGCCCTGGGCGCTGAGGACTAAAGAACTGTTTAATCGGTCAGCTGGCCGCCTTCTCCAGCGCTCTTCCTTTGACAGAATGAAGCCTCAGAAACACGTTGTCCAGGAAATGGTGACCTCCCAGTGTCTGGAAAGGTGTTGCACAATTTCAAGGCGTCCTCAGGATGTTTCATCCTCTGCTCCCTCTGGGAAGACTGGATGAGCTCTGCACCTTTACCCTTGTAACGTGGATCAAGAAGGGTTGCCAACCAGTAAAGATCTCGCAGACACTTTGAGGAAATCTTGAAAATGAAAGATGTACACACAGTGCGCTGGTTATGCAGCAAAGTCGAGGCCTTGTGTGCTTTTCTGCAACACTGGAAGACAGTAGGGAGCCATTCTGAGCAGATATCATCTGAGGGATCATGTGATCTGATAAAGTTAAAGGCATCCTGAAAGACCCGAAACAGATGACGTTTGTGAAACTTTTGCATTTCCTATTTGATTTTTCTAGCAAGCTGAAACCTTTGTCAGAGAGTCTTCAGAACAAGGAACTTATGATCTGTCAGGTAAAAAACAAACTAGAACAAGCAGTTAAAACTCTTCAGGATCTTTCTGATGGGAAAGGAAAAAATGAACTTGAATTTCTTAGTAAGTTTACAGAAGATGGAAAACGACATGAGCTGCAGCTGACCAACCTTCAAGCTGCTGACAGAATTTCAGTCTATACGCCAATCTGTATTGGCCAAAGCAGAAAGAGATTTCATTTTGAGGCTTTCCTCGTTCTCCTCAGATATTGTACAATCTGTCCATATATTGAACAGCGTGTCTTGGCCAGACAAAGCTCACATCCCCAACTTTGGATGGACTGAGTTGCACAGAATTGCAAAACATGTTTTTGATAATCAGTTTGAAGACAAAATTGAGCTGTTAGAAGCAGAGAGGGCTGACCTCAAACTCTCCATTCCAAATGGACTCTTTTAATGAGACTCTGAAAAGACTGAATCAGCAGAAAGATTCAGCAACATACTCCCTCTGGTCAATTTCTGTGCCGAACTTCCCCAACAACCGCCTCATGTGAACGTGGCTATAGCTACCAAATCAGAATAAAGACGGTCTATCGTTCATCACTGACACGGGAGACTTTGGATGATCTTCTGATGATTGCTGTTAATGGACCACCACTAAAAGATTACAATCCGCACACAGCCATTGGAGTGGTATTTTGTATCAGAAAGGGGACGTTACACAAGTCTTGGTCCTGCTGTACAATGAAAACCATAGCAAATCTTGATGTGAAACTGGCTTCCTACTGCTTTTTGGCATCCAAAATATCATTTTTTGGTGTTTTATTATCTTAATTGAATAGAATGCAATCCACACACAGCCATTGAAGTGGTATTTTGTATCAGAAAAAGGGTATTACACAAGTCTTGGTCCTGCTGTACAACAAAAACCATAGCAAATCTTGATGTGAAACAGGCTTCCTACTGCTTTTTGGCATCCTAAAAAAATCATTTTGTGGTGTGTTTTTTCTTCATGAAATAGATTGCAATCCACACACAGCCATTAAAGTGGTATTTTGCATCAGAAAAAGGGTATTACACAAGTCTTGGTCCTGCTGTACAACAAAAACCATAGCACATCTTGATGTGAAACTGGCTTCCTACTGCTTTTTGGCATCCAAATAATCATTTTTTTGGTGTTTTTTTTTTCTTAATTGAATAGAATGCAATCCACGCACAGCCATTGAAGTGGTATTTTGCATCAGAAAAAGGGTATTACACAAGTCTTGGTCCTGCTGTACAACACAAACCATGGCTGCTCTATGTTACAATGGTCACTATTGTTATGCCATGTTTTTTGGCATCTAAATAAGCACTTCTTTGTTTATTCTTAATGCACTACTTCTCTAAGCTCTCTTTTAATAAGATGCTGGAGATAAAAAATGCAAAATGTTTGTTATTTATGTTTTTTGGCCATCAAAAGAGGCACTTTTTTCTTTTTTCTTAATGCCGCACTTCTCTAAGGTCTCTGCTGGAGATAAAAAATACAACATGTTTACAGTAATTATTATTCCATGTTTTTTGGCATCAAAATAAGCACTTTTTCTTATGCTATACTTAAACTAAACTTACATCTTTTAAAAGAGACTTTACTGCAGTTACTAAAGATGCCGGAGATAAACAAAAAAATACAAAATGTTCACTGCAGGTTTAAAGCTGTAAAACTTGATGTTTTGATTGCACCCGATTGCTATTAAGCTATTGCTGTGATGTTTAAATTGACATAATAAAGTTATAATTGCAGTTTTTTTATATTTTGAACTCTTTATTCTAAAGAAAAATGTAATTTCATAAGCTTTAAGGGGGTGTGGTTGGGGGCAGGGCTAAGGACAGGGTTGGGGGATGGGCTGGGGGTGGGGTTGGAGGTGGACCTGGGCAAGGTTGGGTGGGGCAACTGGTGGAGAGTAAGGTTTAGTAAGGTTAGACTCAATAATTTAAGCCCTGGTTTATCCGGATGTATACAGTATATATATGACAAGGTAGACTACTTCATGTAACATTACATCTTCATCTCAGATTGTAAGCGGATTGGATTGGCCTGTGTATGGGATTCCAGATCAAGTCATGGCAAGGTACACGTTGAGTGTTGAATATCTGGGTGTAGAGAGATCACGGGGGGGATTTGTATATCTGTTGTCACATGTTGCTGAATTACTGATTTCTTACACGACATTTCCAGACAGTTGGATGTAATTCATTAATATTTGGAAGTAATTGCTGGCTTGTATTTCTCCCCATTATTGTGGATTAGATCATTGTACTGTTATCTTGTATTGTTTATTATTTATCATCACCTATTATATTTCATCCCCATTTTGTACTGATTTATATTATTAATAAATATATATTTTTGCACATTATTGTGTTTTATTTTGTCTTCCAATTATCACAAATACAGAACTGGGATGTCGGTTACTTTGTGAGAATTAGTAGGGAATCTCCTTCATTCCAGATCCCGCCTGTTTCCATGAATTGTATACGGATTATTTCCTCACAGATAAAGTTCTGACAATTTGTACCGTTCTGGTGTTTTTGATCCTCAGAAATGAGATCTGCCGTCATCAGACATGATGGATTTTCAGACATCTCCAAGTGTTTGTGAAATCTCCCACCACAAAATGTACTCAGCCAATCACAGGTCAGGACTCCATTTTTATTCTTCTCCTGCCATCAATAGCCAACCCGGTCCCACACTTCATCCATGTCTTTGGTGACCTCTCATCTCCTTATGAACTGTTTCTTCCATGATGAAGATCAGCCATGGAGTATATCTGAGGTGTATATCAGGGTGTGCTTCTTCCCCACATGAGAGCTGGGATGTCCAGCAACATTCATCTAGAAGACATTTCCCACACTCAAGGCACTAATACACCTCCAGGGTTGTGTGGGACCCCTGATGTACAGGAAGACAGGACTTCAGTGAGGAACATTTCCCTCACTCAGGACAGGAATATGACTTCTCCCCGTGTAAGATCTCTGATGTGTTTCAAGTTCTGATTTTTCTAAGACACATTTCTCACACTCAGAACAGGAATACAGTTTTTACATGTGAGACCTTTGATGTTTGACGAGTACTGTTTTTCGTACAAAACATTTCCCGCACTTGGAACAGGAGTATGGCTTTTGCCCCGTGTGATACATCTGATGTGTGACGAGTTCTGATTTTCGTACAAAACCTTTTCCACACCTAGGACAAGAGTACAGCATTTCACCTGTGTGCAATCTCTCATGATTTTTAAGACTGGATTTATCTGAAAAACATTTCCCACACTCAGAACAAGAAAATGGCTTCTCCCCTGTGTGGGATCTCTGATGTATGTTAAGACTAGATTTCTGTGAAAAACATTTCCCACACTCAGGACAGGAATACGGCTTCTCACCTGTGTGAGATCTTTTATGCACCTTAAGTTTGGAATGAACCCTGAAACACTTCCGGCACTCAGAACAGGAATATGGCTTCTCTTCCATGTGAAACTTCTGATGTGTGACAAGTTCTGATTTTTGTACAAAACATTTCCCACACTCAGGACAGGAATTCTTGCCCATGTGAGACCTCTGATGTTTGGAAAGATGGGAGTTCTTTATAAAACATTTTCCACACTCAGGGCAGGTATATGGTTTCTCCACCATGTGAGATCTCTGATGTTTGGAAAGACTGGATTTCACTGAAAAACATTTCCCGCACTCAGGACAGGAATATGGTTTTTCTCCTGTGTGAGATCTATGATGTCTGTAAAGATGGAATTTCTGTGAAAAACATTTCCCGCACTCAGAACAGGAATGTGGTTTGTCCCCCGTGTGTAATTTCTTATGTCTGTACAGATTAGACTTATCTGAAAAACATTTCCCGCACTCAGGACAGGAGAAGCTCTTCCCTGTTGGAAGGCCGGCCCGGTCCCACACAGTCTGAGGTTCCTCAGGATACGAGGAATCCGATGGTCCATCTACACTGGGTGGTGCCGGATGGACATTGGAGGGAGCCGGGTTTTCTCCTGGACTATACTGTGTGATGTCCTCATCTTCTACTTTCCAGTCTGGAGACAAAGTGAGACAATCCTCGGAGGTTTTCCTCATCTCCCGGCCATGGACTAAAATACAAAGACAAAGAGGATTACTAGACAGGAGCTGATTGGTTCCCTCAAACCAGGACTCCGCCCACATCAGGTAGCTCAGTCTCTGAGGAGCTTACAATTCTACCCTTGCAGATGCAGGAGCAGTGTGACCGCACACAAGAGTCGCAGGATCTAAGGGGCCATCCGGTCTTCACCAGAGCCACTGGAGGGGTGGATGTTGTGCTGCATGGCAGCCCCCAGGTTGCAGCTCTCTAACACACCCGTGCAGGCACAGTGCAACCAAATAGCATGCTGGAAGGACATGCGGTACACACAGGACACTAGGAACCAAGGTCACCTACTGCAGCAACCTAGGAAGGGGCTCCGGGGGAGAGGACGCAGGGAACACGTGTAAAGTGCAGGAGAGGGAGGGATACTGAGCAATGGTGCAGACAGAGAGACTCAGCAAGATGGAAAGGGCTGCAGGCAAACAACAGGAAACAATGCTGAGAAGGACACACACAGCAACAGGAAATGAGGGGATCCACGGACAGAAACCAAAGGGGATATAACTGCACAGCCAGAGGGAAGACACTGAGAACAAAGACAGGATCCAACAGCACACAGAATATGGGAATACTCAAGTGGCAGTGAACACCACAGGAACCAGAGGGGTGCGGCTTCCACATGAAGACACGTTGCTGGAACACTAATACACAGGTACAAAGACTTGATAATACCTAGGTTCAGGGGGGATAGGCAGGAACCCGAGCAACACGGACAGGAGGCAAAACCCGGTGCTGGATCAATGTGAAGGGAAGCATGACAAGTATGGGTGGAGGAATGGATTTAGTGTTCATGACCCACCTGTGCTGATCTCTGTAGGAGTGTCCTCCTCTATAAATGTCCCCGTTATTCCATCCTCCTCCATAGACTGCTGATCATCCCTCACATACGCCTCTTCTTCTTCTGCTTTCACCTCAAATTCTATATTTATCAGATCTTCACCCTAAACCAAAAGAATGATAGAAGAGGTCATCTGTAAAATATAAGGTCACATAAAAAATCCAAATATTGTCCCAAGTCCATGCTCTCCGCCCCACCAACCTTGTAATGGTGAGGGATGGTGTGACCTTCCTGTGTGGAATCCCGGGAATACAGAGGACGGGGATATCTCTCTGGTGGGTTCCTGGTATTAGGTGGCTCCATCATCTCCTTGTGTCCCCCTGAAAACTCCTCCATCACTCCATACTCCTCATCCTCCTCTTTATACTCTTCTTTAACATCAATATTATCATCCCCGAGGATTCCACTCTGAAAGATATAATAAAACATTCATTGTAACAAACATGCTGTGTATAAATCACAACTACCAATAATTGTCATCATCTACCTGATGATGGTGAGGGATGGTGTGACCTTCCTGTGTGGAATCCCGGGAATACAGAGGACGGGGACATCTCTCTGGTGGGTTCCCATGACTGGATCCATCTGTAGGAAACACACACACTGACTGAATCCATTGTTTCTATGCGTTTATCAGATGATGGGGGATCTAGGTGGATCCTCCGTACTGCTCTCTCCTTTACAATAAAGTCTCCTCTTACCCGGTGATGTGAGGGGCGGCTGATTGTCCATCATGACGTCCTTGTAGAGATCCTTGTGTCCTTCTAAATACTCCCACTCCTCCATGGAGAAATAGACAGTGACACCCTGACACCTTATAGGAACCTGACACACACAATGATACAGTCACCATCCAGACACATCCCTTGTCTGTTACTGGAGAATGTCCCAGAATTCCCGGCACCGCTCACCTCTCCTGTCAGCAGCTCAGTGATCTCTCTGGTGACTTCTAGAATCTTCTTCTTCTTTCTCTCTTCTATCAGGGAGGGAGGTGGAGGCAATGTGATGTCATATGATCTCCAGACTTCACAGGAGGAAAACTCTACATCTGAACACAAATAGTCACTTTAAATGATATTCCCAGAATCCTCCTCACCTCTCCATTCAGGTCTCCATTTTATTAAAGCCCCACTTCAGGCTGAGGTATAATTCCCCCCACAGGACCCCCACACTACGCAGGGTATAGGCTTGTTGCAGCATTCTGATGTCATTACATACAACGCAGGACCAACAGTCCCACTTTACATGTGAGGATACCAAGGGACCCCCACATTCTAAGAGCAACAGAGAAAAATCAGATGGAGGGACATTGGGAGGAGGAGCTGTGAGGTCAGTGTGATGTCATAGGATTCTCTGACTCTGGATGGAGGGACATTGGGAGGAGGAGCTGTGAGGTCAGTGTGATGTCATAGGATTTTCTGACTCTGGATGGAGGGACATTGGGAGGAGGAGCTGTGAGGTCAGTGTGATGTCATAGGATTTTCTGACTCTGGATGGAGGGACATTGGGAGGAGGAGCTGTGAGGTCAGTGTGATGTCATAGGATTCTCTGACTCTGGATGGAGGGACATTGGGAGGAGGAGCTGTGAGGTCAGTGTGATGTCATAGGACATATAGACTCTGGATGGAGGGACATTTGGATGGGGAGATTTGAGGGGTCCGTGATATGAGGCTCCCATGTAAACCAAATCCTTGTTCCTGGGTGCGTCCTACCTCTCCTAAACTGAAGAGTGAACTTTGACCTTTACCATCCAAACATCTGTCCGGAATCTGTGGAAGTAAGCTGTCATGTGATCAGGTGACGTGCGGAGGAACGGAGTGTAAATAGCAGACAATTGTCTCCATCATGAAGATGAGGGGGAGGGGAGGAAGTCACTGAAGGTGACCATAGATCCATGGAAATTCAGCTGGTTCAGCAGGGATCGCTCACATTTCCATCCATGTGTGGCCACTGCCGGATAAAAGCCACTCCCGCAGCGGCTGCAGCCAATAGCTTCAGTACTGATCTGTGTATTCTGAGAGCGGAGGAGTCCCCCCATTGTCAGAATACAAGAGTGCAGCGGGGAGGATTCCCCCATCCACCTCCAATGTGTGGATGGGGGAATCGCTTCAGTTTTTATGCTCATCCCGCTGGCTGAACGATAAAACTGAACCATGTAGGCCAGCTTTGGGAGCAAATATATTATCATCAACTCCTCCCCCTGAAGGGGTTCATCTACGTATTACCTCCTCTGCTGCCAGATCCAGGAATGTCTCCTCTCTACTTCCTTATTCATGGAACTTCCTGTCTGGGTAGAAGTCAGAGGACAGACATGACGGGGGGTTACTGGGTGTAAATAGAAAATAACATCTTATTACCTCCTCTGCTGCTACTTCCACCAAGGTCGCCTCTCTACTTCCTGTCTGTACCTAACATCACTTCCTGTCTGTACCTGACATCACTTCCTATCTGTACCTGACATCACTTCCTGTCTGTCTTCCATAGAGACTTCCTGTCTGGGTAGAAGTGAGATCCCCACCTTGTGGAGCTCAGAGGAACTGCAGACCCGAGAAACATCTGGTAGTGTGACCCCGGCCTTGTGCTGGGTGTGTATGGACTGTAGATCCTTATAGAGGGGTCACCTCCACTCCCACCAAGGGGGACAGAAATATATGACTGCTCGGGGGACACATCTTGGCTCCTTTGATTTTGCAGTAAATGTGATTGCATTAGTCCTGTTGATTTTCGTATTTCCATGTAATAAAAGGTGTCACACGATGTTGGGTTCCCCTTTCTCTCCTCCCTGAGTGTATATTTAGAGGCGGAGCTCCTGCTGGAATGGCGGTCGGAGGCGGAGTCTAGGAGGGAGACTGACAGAACCCGCAGCAGACTTGCAGGAGTGAGCGAGGAGGATCCGGTTCCTTTACCATCGGAGATGAGGAGAGTGTGAAGGATGTTTCTGACTCTGGGAGCTGAAAAGCTGGGAGTCCTATTGGTGTGGTGAGGGGGAAGCACTACTAGGGGGCGCCCTCACCATCCCGTGTACAAGAGGTGGAAGAAGGCGGGGCTACACTACAGCCAACTTAGTTTGGAGGGCGGAGCACTTTCACACCTTATCAACTTTTCACTGATTGGTGGATATTTGGAGTAAAATAAGTGGATTGAAGTAGCTGCAAAGTGGAAGCGGTGGACTTGCAGAGAACACTATACTGAGCACACAATATTGTCTGTCTCCATGGATTTGCACAGGATTTGAGATGATTTCCTATAGCAGCAAATCTGATGAGATGAATGAATGTAGCGCCCCCTCCTGGTCAGGTCTAGGATGTGTAGTCAGGTAAAGCATAGCTGTGTTTCTCTGCTCAACAGAGAGGCTGTCAGGTAAATTCAGTCGGATATTCTGCTTTACAGAGAGCTGTGATTGATTAGTCAGGTCTGCTCATGCTGCTCTGGTTCTGTTGGAGTTTGTCTGAGTTCTTCCTGCCTTCAGGAAGCTATGAGAGTCTTCCAGAACATGGGAATTGGCTAGACAAATGACCAGCATGAATATGGATACAGTCCTGACCAATTGCAGGGGAGGGTGGCCCCATTGCATGCTGGGAGTGGTATTTATACTCTGAGAGCACATGGGTTCAGTGTCTTTCCTCGGAGAGGATTGCACCAGCCAGGCTGGAGGCAGGCTGCCTCGCCTGGCACTTGCTGTTATGTGGCCTCGGGTGGGTGACCTGAGGGCCTGAAGTTAGAGAGAGTGACCCTGATTCTACAGTAAGCTGACTGAGGGGAGCTGTCTGCCAAAGCTCTGTCTGGTGTCACTGGAGAGAGTGGCTTGGAAGATTGGAAGGAGGCAACCATTCTGTCCTTGGACCTGTGAGTGCAAACTCTGAGAGATCTGGGGGGCTCTGTGTGCTTGTTACCCCTCTGGTGCTTGATAGTCAGCCTGGGTCTGAGAAAGGGAGCCCTGCCTAGTGTTCTGCAGAGCTTGTCCAAGTATTGCTACTGCTAATGGGACTTGGCTCTCCTACAACTACTTGCTGCTATTTGTTACTGAGAAGTCTGCTATCTACTGTCAGCCGAGACTTCACAAGTCTTCTACTAAGAGATCAGCTAGATGTCCTCAGTGTGAAGAGTTCTGATTCTGGAGGATCCGACTACATTCCCCATCCCTATCCCCAGTTCTACAATAAACTCCAAACACAAAACACCCCCTAGACTGGTCATTGGAGACAGCGAGCAGAAGTGTGTGTGTTTGCCTTGCTGTGGGGCAAAGCAAAGGGGAACCAGGGGCAACATTCAGCTCCTTCTGAGGTAGTGCTACATGAAGTCAGTGTAAAGTGGAGGCAGTAGATCTGCAGGGAACTGCATCTTGAGCACAGAGCACTTTGTTGTATATGGATTTGCACATGGTTCAGTATTCTCAATTTACTGGCAAACAACACAAGATCAATGAAGTAGGTGTAAAGTGGAAGCAGTAGATCCGCAGAAAATAATATTTTGAGTAGGGATGGGCTAACGGTTGGAGACAAACATAAGTTCGACTCGAACATTAGCCGTTTGAGTGTTCACCATTATGCAGGAAGTTTGCCCGCGTGCCCAAACAATGTAAAACATGCCTTGTGATTGGCCAAAACATTGCACCTGACCACAGGTCAGGTGCAACGCTTTGGCCAATAACAGCTGAGTTCTCAGGAAGAGCCATGATTGGCCAAAGTGCTGGCCGTATTATTGAACCACAACATGCAGAAGAGGTGGTGGAGTGGATAAGTCAGTCATCCTCATCCTCTGTCATCCAGGCTCATACTATTTTGCCTTCCACCACAGCTGCCAAAGTGTCCTGTTCCTCCGGCTCCTTGTCCACCACAGCTGCTCCTTCCGTAGCCTCACCATCATGCATGGAGGAGTCACCAGAATGATTGGATCATAGTGTCAGTCCCATGCTGCTGGAGGATGTGCAGCAATCTGAATGCTGTGATGTTGGTTCCCAGGATGAGGAAAGGAGTGACATGAGCCTAGAGAGAGGGGGCGCCAGTGAGGGAAAATAAATTGTCAGTCCTGTTCCCCCAGCCGCAGCACACTGCCAAGTTGGCTCCATTGATGAGGAGGAAGGGGATGATGAGGTCACTGACCATACTTGGGTGCCTGAGAGAACAGAGGAGGACAGTGAGGAGGAGGCAGAACTCCAACAAGGCAAGATGTCCTCCAGGGACAGGCATAAGGGCAGCCAACCAATGGCATCACATGACAGAGCTCCACAGGTGGGGGGCGCTGCTGACTCCATGCAGACTTCCACAAGTTCTCTGGTGTGGGCTTTCTTCAACACATGTGCAGCATTGCTGTTTGCAGTCTTTGACTGAAGCAGACCAAGCGTGGCCAAAACACCAGCCACTTGGGCACCACATGCTTGACAAGACGTATGATGAGCTGCCATGCAGCCCGCTGGTAACAGCACCTGAAAGACCCAGAAAAAGTGCAGACTTCTCCTTGCTCCTCATCTGGGATCTCTACTGTAAAACGTCAGGTCTTCTCAACAGCCTCCACTGAGAGGAGTGATGGTACAGCAGTGGGTGGCCCATCTGACAGCAGGACACCACCTGTTCATTTCAGCAGGAACATTTCACTACCCCATTTGCTGAACCATGAAAAATAGACTGTCCCAGCCATCCACATTCTATCCTGGCCAAATTGCTGCGTTACAACTGCTGCCTTTCCATCTGGTGGACTCTTCCCCCTTCCGGGAATTTGCAGAATGTTCTGTATCACAGTGACAGGTTCCGAAAAGACAATTTGTTTCATACAAGGCCATTCCAGCTCTGTACCATCATGTGGAAGGTCATGTTTTGGGCTTGTTGGACAAGGCGGTCAGCAGCAAGGTCCACATTACTGACACGTGGTCCAGCAGGCACAGTCAGGGATGGTACATATCCGTCACGGCACACTGGGTGACTCTGCTAGCAGCTGGGAAGGATGCAGGACAGGGTTCAGTTCTGGAGCTTGTTCCACCACCATGCCTCCAAAAACCTGGTGGTGATTCTGCCACATCTGTCTGCTCCACCCCCTCCCCTTCCTCTTCCTCTATGGCCTCTTCTGCTGAATTGTCATCTGAACCAGCAGTGCTCCATAAGCATCCAAGGGGCTATGTGATCAGTCAGGCTAAAAGATGTCACGTGGTGCTTCAGCTGGTCTGTCTAAGGGACAGGAACCACACCGGGCCAGAGATTCTGTCAGCTCTGCAGGGGCATGCTCAGAGGTGGTTGATGCCATGGCAGCTTGAGCCCGGAATGGTTGTATATGACAATGGCACCAACCTTCTCTCCGCCTTCTTACAGGGACACTTGACACATGTTCCATGCTTGGCATACATCTTGAATTTGGTGGTGCAGTGTTTCCTGAACAGGTACCCAGGCTTTCAAGATCTTCTGAGGCAGGCCAGAAAAGTCTGTGGCCATTTCCGTCAGTCATACACGGCCTGTGTTCGGCTGGCTGAAATTCAATGGGAATTCAATCTGCCCACCAACCCACTCATTTGTGACATGTCCACTCGGTGGAACTCCACTTTGGCAATGCTGTAGTGGCTGCACATGTAGCAGAGGACCATCAATGAGTACCTGTGTGAGAATGGCACAAGGACAGGCTCAGGGGAGTTTGGCTTCTTTTCACCAAGGCAGTGGCTGCTGATAAAGGATGCATGCACTGTCCTGTCACCATGTGAGGAGGTCACAAGGATGGTGAGCTGTGACACTGCATGCATCAGTGACACTATCCCTCTAGTGTTCCACGCTATGTGGAATCATGGACAGGGCACTTGAGGCAGAACAGCAAGAGGAAGAGGAGGATTTCCTGTCCCCTCAAGGCCCTCTTTATGCAGAAACCATTCCTGTGGGGCCACAGAACACACATCAGGAGGAGGAAGTGGAGGAGGATTGCAGCAGCATGGAAGTAGAGGATCACATAGAGCAGTATTCAAGTGACAATTTTCAGTCCCCAGAAACCCAGCCAGGAGTAGTACATGTCTGGGAGGAGGTAGTTCCTGACAATGTCATCCTCAGTGACCCAGAGGACTCAGAATCTCCAGCCTCCTCAAACTTACACTGCATGGGCTCCCTGATTCTGCAAAGTCTGTGTAAGGACCTGAGGATTTGTGTTATCAAGAAGAGGGATCAATACTGGTTGGCAACCCTTCTTGATCCACGTTACAAGGGTCAAGGTGCAGAGCTCATCCAGTCTTCCCAGAGGGAGCAGAGGATGAAACATCCTGAGGATGCCTTGAAATTGTGTAACACCTTTCCAGACACTGGGAGGTCACCATTTCCTGGACAACGTGTTTCTGAGGCTTCATTCTGTCAAAGGAAGAGCGGTGGAGAAGGCGGCCAGCTGACCGATGCCTTTAAACAGTTCTTTAGTCCTCAGCGCCCAGGGCTGTTAGGTTTAAGCACTCATCGGCAGGGTCTGCATCATATGGTGCAGGATTATCTAGGGGTAAGAACAGACTTGAAGACCTTTCCAACTGATCATCCACTGGGTTACTGGGTCTTGAGGATGGATCACTGGCCAGAACTTGTTCAATATGTCATCGAGCTACTGGCCTGTCCTGCATCCAGCGTGCTTTCTGAACGGACATTCAGTGCTGCTGGAGGTTTTGTGATGGATAAAAGAGTGCGTCTGTCCACAGACTCCGCTGACCAGCTGACATTTATTTCAGGTACTTATACAGCGGCGTCCATTTATGCAGTGCTTTACATATATTGTACATTCACATCAGTCCCTAACCCTCAAGGGGTGTACAATCTAAGGTCCCTAACTCACATTCATACATATACTAGGGCCAATTTAGACAGGATCCAATTAACCTACCAGCATGTCTTCGGAGTGTGGGAGGAAACCAGAGGAAGCCCTCGCAAGCACAGGGAGAACATGCAAATTCCATGCAGGAGGCACCATGGTCAGGAATTGAACCCATGACCCATTTACTGGGAGGCAGATGTGCTAACCACTAAGCCACTGTGCCGCCCCATTTATCAACATGAATCAGTCCTGGATCAACAGCAACTATCTTGTCCCTGATGCTGATGTAACTGATTCCATTTGTTAGGGATCTGGGATCCCTTGAAGACTGCCTATGTTGCCTGTCCTATTCCTCAATCCTGATTCTGGTCGCTTCCAACTATTTTTTTGGTTTAGGGCACCACCAACACCCAAGGCCCAATTTTTTGGCACCTGTTTTACACATGCAAGTCATTTCAATGTTTTTTTACCATGTATCTATAATTGTTAGCAGTTTTTAACTGCAGGGCCCATTCCTGCACCCAGCATTAGTAACTGTGAGGGGATACAGTGTTCAGGCACCACCAGCACCCAAGGCCCATTGTTTCTACATCTGTATGACAGGTACATATAATTAGAATTTATAGAGTCGGGGCAGATCCTGCACTCGTCAAGAATAACTCTGAAGGGTTATGGTGCGAGCAGGGGCGGACTGACCATTTGGAAACTTGGGCACTGCCCGAGGGCCCAGGGTCAGTAGGGGGCCCCATGAGTTGCCCCTGGTACCTTTTTCATAGGCTTTTTTGAGTTTGGGCAAGGACACAGGGGCCCCATGATCCCCTCTTGCCCAGGGGCCCCATGAGTTTTCAGTCCGCCCCTGGGTGTGAGTCCTGCTGCAGCAGGTTCTATACATTGTACAGATGTGCAACTTTGCAGGTAGTTTAAGGGGACCCCCAGGCATGATATTTAAATGAATATTTTTTTTTTACTTTAAGCATTGAAAGATGACTGCCCCTTTATAAATGGTACTATTAGAAAAAATGTTTCCACTGATTCATCTCCCTCGGGGCAGCACCCGAGTCCCCATACCACGTTTACTGCCAATACATAGCATATAAGCCTTCAAAATCTGCACTCTTGAATTTGCAAGTTCAAGTTCCATAGACTTGCATTAGGTTCGATGTTCGGTGCAAACTTTTGGTCTGTTCAAATGCTCTACCATGAACTGAACCGGGGGGTGTTCGGCCCATCACTAGTGATAAACTAGAAGTGCAGAGAGAGAGCACACAGAGCAGATCACACAAAACCCGACATATGGGGGTGTATTGGGGAATGTGAGGACACAGTACAGATAACAAGACACAGCACAACAAAGTAGTCCACCAGGTAGCAATGTAATACCACATAGATAGTCCATGTAGGATGGCCAAGCAAAAAGGAGAACCAGTACACCAGGCCACCAGCCCAAGGGGAATGTACCCAGTCCACAGGGCAGGGATCCGGATAGACCAGAGTACAGCATAGCGGTGGGTAAGTCCAGCACACTAGGCAGGGATCCAGGTGGACCAGGGTAGGATGTAGCAAGGGTCAAATCCAGCAGACAGGGCAGGGATCTGGGCAGACAAGTGGTTGTGTCCAGCACAGGGCAGGGATCTGGGCAGACAAGTGGTTGAGTCCAGCACAGGGTAGGGATCTGGGCAGACATGTGGTTGAGTCCAGCACAGGGCAGGGATCTGGGCAGACAAGTGGTTGTGTCCGGCACAGGGCAGGGATCTGGGCAGACAAGTGGTTGAGTCCAGCACAGGGCAGGGATCTGGGCAGACAAGTGGTTGAGTCCAGCACAGGGCAGGGATCTGGGCAGACAAGTGGTTGAGTCCAGCACAGGGCAGGGATCCGGGCAGACAAGGGGCTAAGTCAGCACAGGACAGGGAACTGGGCAGACAAGTGGGGTGATTCAAGCACAGGGCAGAGACCATGGCATGGCACATCAAGGGTACAGACTGCCACACTGTGCAGCAATTGGATCCAGGAGCCACTTAATCCAGAGTCCAGGAACACAGTCTAGGCACAATGAGGGATGAGCAGCAATAGACACAGCATGGGTTCAGGGACTCCTCAGTCAACAGTGGCTCTAACTTAGGAAGTCCAGGCAGCGTGGCAGGGAATAGGAGGTCTGGTGGGCAGAGGTTCTTCATATGCACATCACGGGTCCTCAGAAGGCTGCGTGTCCTGACCGCAGCATTCAGGCCACACAGACAGACGTTGCCAGAAGATCAGAGAGTAGAGCAGAGTCCCAGTGTCCAGGAAGCTATCTGTCTCAGCAACTCTGTGCACCAGGTAACCTCTTTCTAGGAAGACATGCAGCCCTCAGTCCGGTGTGTCCATCACAGAAGTAAACTCAGAAACGTCTGACCCTTTCTGCCAGCATAGGGTTATTATATTGTCCTTTGAATTCAGCCAAGCCTTAAGCATCCAAACCTGCTGCTGGCCCATCTGGGTTTATCCAGCTACAGGACACAATGCTGTCTGTGCTTCAACAAACAACACACAAAAAAATATTTGTGCCCTTTGTTACAACCCCTGCCCCTTCCAAACATGTACCAGCAAGAGGCCTCAACATGCCTCTGCAAGGTACATGTCCCAGTTCAGCAGCAAAAGTACAACAGTATCCATGGGATGGCTTTTCATCTGAGGGCCACATGGTTATTAAAGCTCTTTCCAGCAGGACATCTCTTTGGGGTATGGAAGCGGTTGGCTGACGGACACATTTGAAGTGCTGGGAGGATAATTTGATCCATTAACATTATCTCTACAGCAAACTGCAGCTGTAAAGTAGGACATCTCCCTACAACTCTTGGGACAATTAGCCTGCATGTGACCCCGCTGTCCCCATCTACAGCATCTAGTCTGGGGTGCTCTTCCTTTATGTCTCCACCTGTTTTCCAAACCAAGAGATCCTCCCCTAAACCTTGGGGTGTTGGTGGGATTGACCTGAACCTTTACATAGTTAACTGGGTAGATCCTAGATGAATTTGCATCTTGCACCAAGGAAGGAAGGTACAGTCTGTACAGTCCATACACACCCAGCACAAGGCCGGGGTCACACTACCAGATGCTTCTCAGGGCTGCAGTTCCTCTGAGCTCCACAAGGTGGGGATCTCACTTCTACCCAGACATGAAGTCTCTATGGAAGACAGACAGGAAGTGATGTCAGGCACAGCCAGGAAGGGATGTTAGGTACTGACAGGAAGTCTCTATGGTAGACAGGAAGTGATGTCAGGTACAGTCAGGAAGTAGAGAGGAGACGAAGGTGGAAATGGCAGCAGAGGAGGTAATAAGATGTTATGTTGTCTATACACCCAGTAACCCCCCAGTTGTCTGTCCTCTTCCTCCATAGTCTTGTCCATCCTCTTCATCCATAATCCTGTCTGTCCTCTTCCTCCATAGTCACATCCGTCCTCTTCCTCCATAGTCTTGCCCATCCTCTTCATCCATAATCCTGTCTGTCCTCTTCCTCCATAGTCACATCCGTCCTCTTCCTCCATAGTCACGTCCGTCCTCTCCCTCCATAGTCACGTCCGTCCTCTCCCTCCATAGTCACGTCCGTCCTCTACCTACATAGTGACGTCCATCCTCTTCCTCCATAGTCACGTCCGTCCTCTTCCTCCATAGTCACGTCCATCCTCTTCCTCCGTAGTCACGTCCGTCCTCTTCCTCCGTAGTCACGTCCGTCCTCTTCCTCCGTAGTCACGTCCCTCCTCTCCCTCCGTAGTCACGTCCGTCCTCTTCCTCCATAGTCACGTCCGTCCTCTTCCTCCATAGTCACGTCCGTCCTCTTCCTCCATAGTCACGTCCGTCCTCTTCCTCCATAGTCACGTCCGTCCTCTTCCTCCATAGCCACGTCCGTCCTCTTCCTCCATAGTCACGTCCGTCTTCTTCCTCCATAGTCACTGTGACGTCTTTTATCTCCAGCAGATGATGATACACACATATATAGTGTGGGAACCCAGATTAACCCCTTCAGGGGCACAACATTCCCCCACTTCCGGGGCCGGAACATTCTCCTCATTGTGGAGAGGTGTCACCTTCTCACCTCATCAGTCTATACTAATGGATTTTATGACTTTAATTAGTGACGGGGGATGGGGGGATATTTAGGGGGATTGGAATATCTATGTCTTTGTTTTATAAGATTCAAATAGGAAGAAAGAGAGAAAAATGTCATTTGTAGTAAATGTCCTGAACACAATGGACACGTCCTCCACTCACTCTGATGGGAATACATTGGACCTTGTTTTCTCCCATCTTTGCACTCCCTACAACCTCACAAACACCCCCTTTCCTCTCTCTGATCACAATCTCATCACCTTCACAGTCTCCTCATCTTCAAACACCTATCCCTCCAAGCAGCCAACAATTACCCGCAGAAACCTTCACAACTTGAACCCGGCTCCTTTCCACTCTGCAACTGACCAACTCTATGACAGAATCTCTCCCCTGTCCTGCCCTGACCTGGCCACTGCTGTCTACAACAGTCCACTGTCATCCACACTGGACTCACTTGTTCCTCTAACCACACGGAGCATCAGGCCCCGACCGTTACAGCCTTGGCAGACTGACCACACCAGACATCTTAAGTGACATAGTCGTGCGCTGGAGCGATTGTGGTGTAAAACCAAATCTCAGCAAGCATTCACCCGATATAAATCTGCTTTCTTCACATACAATTCCTCCCTCCATGCTGCCAAACAAGACTACTTTGTCACTCTCATCAATAGCTTGTCATCCAGTCCTCATCGTCTCTTCTCTACTTTTAACTCTCTACTTTCTCCACCCACCTCTGAGGAGGTCTCTAAGGTCTTCACTGAAGCCCGCCTCACCACCTGCCCCCTGGACCCTATCCCCTCACAGCTCCTCCAGTCACCCCCCCTCCATCATCCGCTCCATCACCCACATCTTCAATCTCTCCCTCTCCACAGGCACCTTCCCCTCCCCTCTAAAGCATGCGCACATCACCCCCATACTCAAAAAGCCCTCCCTTGACCCCACTAACCTTAACAACCTTAGACCCATCTCCTTGTTGCCCTTCACTTCCAAGCTCCTTGAGTGCCTGGTCTACAATCGCCTAAGCACCCACCTCACTGATAACAACTTCCTTGACCCCCTACAGTCTGGCTTCCGTCCCCTGCACTCCACCAAAACCGCCCTACTTAAAATCACCAATGACCTGCTAACCGCCAAAGCCAATGGCCACTATTCTATCCTCCTGCTCCTCAACCTCTCTGCGGCCTTCAACACAGTTGACCACCCTCTCCTCCTTGCCAAACTGAACTCCCTTGGCATCAAGGACGCTGCTCTCTCCTGGTTCACCTCCTACCTTTCCCAACGCTCCTTCAGCGTTTCCTACAACACTGCCACCTCCCTATCACTCCCCCTCTCTGTTGGGGTCCCCCAAGGCTCTGTCCTCGGGCCCCTCCTCTTATCCATCTACACCTCCTCCCTTGGCAAACTTATTCACTCCCGCGGCTTCAATTACCACCTCTATGTCGACGACACCCAAATGTACCTCTCCACCCCCCACCTCACCCCCTCACTTTCTGCCCGCATCGCCTACCTCCTAAACGACATATCAGACTGGATGTCGCTCCATTTCCTCAAACTTAACCTATCCAAAACCGAGCTCCTGGTCTTCCCCCCTCCCCATGCCCCCCCATCCTCTCCATCACTACTAACAACGCCACCATCTCTCCCACCACACACGCCAAAGACCTGGGTGTCACCCTGGACTCCCACCTCTCCTTCCTACCCCACATCCAACTGCTATCTAGATCTTGCAGGCTCCACCTCCGAAACATCTCCAAGATACGCACATTCCTCACCCCAGACACCACCAAACAACTCATACACTCCCTCATCAACTCACTCCTGGACTACTGCAACTCCCTCCTCACTGGCCTCCCTCATCATCTCACGCCTGGACTACTGCAACTCCCTTCTCACTGGCCTCCCTGATCATCTCACGCCTGGACTACTGCAACTCCCTTCTCACTGGCCTACCCAAACAAACGCTATCCCCACTCCAGTCAATCCTAAACTCTGCGGCCAGACTCATCCACCTCACCAACCGCTCCACATCTGCCTCCCCCCCTCTGCCAATCCCTTCATTGGCTCCCGATTGCCCAACGCATCAAATTCAAACTACACACTCTGACCTACAAAGCCATTCACAATGCCGCCCCAAACTACATAACTGACCTGATACCAAGATACTACTCTACCCATGCCCTCCACTCCTCACAGGACCGCCTACTCTCTAGCTCCCTGGTCTCCTCCTCCCATGCCCAATTGCAGGACTTCTCCAGGACTTCCCCCATCCTCTGGAACTCCCTACCCCAATCCATCAGACTGTCACCTACCCTCCTCACCTTCAGGCGCACCCTGAAAACCCTCCTCTTCAGGGAAGCCTACCCCAACCTCACCTAACACCCAACCTCACCTAACAATTAACCTCCTCCACTCCACCCACCACTCCATCCCCCACAGCCATCTCCTCCTGTACCACCTTCCCCTCCCTCCTAGATTGTAAGCTTGAAAGAGCAGGGCCCTCGCACCCCTCATGTATTGTTACTGTCTTGTCTCATGTTATGTCCCCCTGCTACAGTACAGCGCTGAGCATACCCTTTGGCGCTATATACTGTAAATACTGTATAATAATAATAATAATTTCAAAAACAAGATTGATGCAATTCGTAGGGACATCTCCACTGCACAGACATCCATCCCACTTAGCATACCTTATACTAAACCTCCCTCAACACTTTCCTCTTCTGACCTTCTACTACCGAAGAGGTCACTAAGGTTTTCTCAGAAGCCCGTATCACTACCTGCCCCCTGGATCCTGTCCCCTCACAACAACTATGGTCACCGTCTTCTTCCATCCTATGCTCCCTCACTCACATCTTCAATCTTTCCCTCTCTACTGGTGCCTTCCCCTCCCCTCTAAAGCATGCACACATCACTCCCATACTTAACAAGCCCTCCCTGGACCCCACCAACCTGAACAACTTAAGACCCATCTCCCTGCTGCCATTTACCTCTAAACTCCTAGAACGCTTAGTCTACAATTGCCTGAGCTCCCACCTCACTGACAACAACCTTCTTCACCCTTTACAGTCTGGCTTTCACTCACTACACTCCACTGACACAGCCCTACTAAACCTCACTAATGATCTACTAACTGCTAAAACCAATGGCCACTACTCCATACTCATCCCAACCAATGGCCGCTACTCCGTACTCATCCCAACCAATGGCCACTACTCCGTACTCATCCCAACCAATGGCCACTACTCCATACTCATCCTAACCAATGGCCACTACTCCATACTCATCCCAACCGATGGCCACTACTCCATACTCATCCCAACCAATGGCCACTACTCTGTACTCATCCCAACCAATGGCCACTACTCCGTACTCATCCCAACCAATGGCCACTACTCCGTACTCATCCCAACCAATGGCCACTACTCCGTACTCATCCCAACCAATGGCCACTACTCCGTACTCATCCCAACCAATGGCCACTACTCCGTACTCATCCCAACCAATGGCCACTACTCCGTACTCATCCCAACCAATGGCCACTACTCCGTACTCATCCCAACCAATGGCCACTACTCCGTACTCATCCCAACCAATGGCCACTACTTCATACTCATCCCATCCAATGGCCACTACTTCATATTCTTCCCAACCAATGACCACTACTCCGTACTAATCCCAACCAATGGCCACTACTCCGTACTCATCCCAACCAATGGCCACTACTCCGTACTCATCCCAACCAATGGCCACTACTCCGTACTAATCCCAACCAATGGCCACTACTCCGTACTCATCCCAACCAATGGTCACTACTCCATACTCATCCCAACCAATGGCCACTACTCCATACTAATCCCAACCAATGGTTACTACTCCGGACTCTTACTACCTAACATCTCTGTGGCTTTTGATACGGTTTACCACCCCCTCCTTCTCAAAAAACTCTACTCTCTTGGCCTCAGAGACTCTGCTCTCTCCTTGTTCTCCTCCTTCCTATCGCAGCGCTCCTTCAGTGTTACCTATAACGCTGCCTCCTCCTCTTCACTCCCTCTTTCTGTAAGGGTCCCTCAAGGTTCTGTCCTTGGACCCCTTCTCTTCTCCATCTACACCTCCTCCCTTGGCCACTTGATAAATTCCCATGGCTTTAACCATTTCCATACCGGGCACTTTTACCCCCTTCCTGCTTAGGCCAATTTTCATGTTTCAGCGCTCTCACACTTGGAATGACAATTGCGCGGTCATACAACATTGTACCCAAACTAACATTTTATCATTTTCTTCACACAACTAGAGCTTTCTTTTGGTGGTATTTAATCACCGCCGGGGTTTT
This sequence comes from Staurois parvus, assembly GCF_062004578.1. Classification (NCBI taxonomy): domain Eukaryota; kingdom Metazoa; phylum Chordata; class Amphibia; order Anura; family Ranidae; genus Staurois; species Staurois parvus. The sequence goes on from NW_028318019.1 coordinate 1,077,788, forward strand.
TATTTTTTGCTAAATTAACAAAAAAAGACCAAACATTTTGAAAAAAAAACAAGTTTTTCTTTGTTTCTGTTATAAAAGTTTGCAAATAAATAATTGTTCTTCATAAATTTAGGCCGAGATGTATTCTGCTACATGTCTTTGGTGAAAATAACCCAAATTAGGATGTATTATTTAGTTTGTAGGAAAGTTATAGAGTTCACAAACTATGGTATAGATCTGAATATTGATCAATCCTGAAGTACTGACAGCCAATCTAATTTCTTGAGGTCCAAGAATGTCAGGACAGTACAGATATCCCCCAAATGTCAGGACGGTACAGATATCCCCCAAATGTCAGAACAGTACAGATATCCCCCAAATGTCAGGACGGTACAGATATCCCCCAAATGTCAGCACGGTACAGATATCCCCCAAATGTCAGGACGGTACAGATATCCCCCAAATGTCAGGACGGTACAGATATCCCCCAAATGTCAGGACGGTACAGATATCCCCCAAATGTCAGGACAGGACAGATATCCCCCAAATGTCAGGACGGTACAGATATCCCCCAAATGTCAGAACAGTACAGATATCCCCCAAATGTCAGGACGGTACAGATATCCCCCCAAATGTCAGGACGGTACAGATATCCCCCACATGACCCCTTTTTGTAAAGTAGACAGTCCGACGTACTTCATAAGAGGCATGGCGAGTTTTTTGAAGTTGTATTTTTTTTGTCAGAATTATTCGGAAAATGAAAAAATTAAAATAATAATTTTCACTGTTTTTTTTTTACATATTGTCACCAGCGCAGTACAGCGTCGTCATATAACTGGCATGGCAGTGATCAGGGACACTGACTGGTGACAGTATGAAAATAATTTTTTTTTTTTTAATTATTATTTTTAATTTTTTATTACATATTTTTTTCTTTTTTTTTAAGATTTTTTTTTTCATATTTCACTATGTCCAAAGTAGTATTTTCTTTTTTACACCATTTGCTTATAGCAAAGAATTACTTTGCTATAAGCAATCATTTTCCTGAATGACATCGATTCATTCAGTTTTTTTTTGTGCTTAGCTGTGATTTTGGCCACAACTAATCACATGACATGTGCATATGATTAGCTGTGACCATTCACATCTAGGCACTAGTATACAATGAATGGCATGAATGAAGCCATCCATTGTATACAACTGTCATGTGACCTGCTGTGATTGGTCACAGCAGGTCACATGGCACCGGCAACGGGGCCGATACTCAGATCTGTCATCGGTCGTGTCTGAGGTACACGGCCAGTGACAGATCGCTCTGCAAGCGCGCAAACTGCGCATGCCCGGGAGTACGCCATATAGTGTCCACCCGGAAATCTGAAGCATTTTTCTGCCCGCCAAATGGCTATTGGCCGGACGGCTAATGGTTAAGTACCATCTCTATTCTTTTTTTTTTTTTTTTTTAATAAATATTTATTAATAATTTTTTCAACCAAATACAAATTACAGTCACTTTCTCCAATTAAAAAGACATCAAAACAATATCTTTCTGCTACCATAATTATCTACCTGATAAAAAAAATCTTTATTTCCCCCCCGCATCCCATCCTCCCTCCCCTCCCCCCCCCCCCCAATCACTCTGCGTTTTCCCTCTTCTACACTATATAAAATATATATTCATTGACTTAAACCCAAAAACCCACAATTATAGTGAAAAGATCAAAACCCAAAGAGATTACCAAAAAATAAAAAATATCAAATATATATAAAGAAACAAAAATAAAGTCCCAATATGCAAAGTGTCCAATTAATGTGTCCAAACAAAGATCAATTTCTTGATAGGAAGACGCTTCCTACTCCACTGAAGAAGATGCAAATCAATCACAGGTGCTCTTCAAATACCTCAAAAACAAAATCTCAACATAGTATATTACCTTTTAAATCCCAGAACTAAAGTGCCACACGTGTATCATGCAAAAAAAACACTCCAGTGTCACAGCACTCATGTGAGAGAAAAAAAAAAAAAAATTAAAATTTTATAAATATCACTGCAAACTATATATAAAGTGCATAATTACCATAAAACAAACAGATTCCAGCTTGTAATCAACCACATATGTACAGAGTGTCCTTAGATTGGTATCCTCTTGTTCCTCAGGACCTCACAAACAGACCAGGAATCAGTATGTGAATTATAATCATATATAAAATGTATTGTAGCCACTTACATATAAAAACGATAAGATCAGCAAGACAGCATCCAACTCCTCATACCCAGTATACGATCCCCTTTCCGTGTGTAGAGGGTCTCCCGATCACCAGATAATTCCTCCTTGCTACTCCTATCCAGCACTATCACTTTGTAGCTCAGGGGGACACCTGAAGTGCACCGTTACTCTCCAGACCTCCAACACACAGGGATTCCAGAATCCAAAATGGCTGCCGCAGCACTTCCGGGAATGTCACGTGCCCTGGACGCGTTTCATCTCTTCCGGACTTTGTCAACAAGGATCTGTGGGTTTTTGGGTTTAAGTCAATGAATATATATTTTATTAGTACTTCAGGGGAAGGATATTGATATGACTTTAAGGGATTTTTGAGGATTTTATATATATATGTGTGCTGATTTATACTTATTTTACACTATATAAAACATTCAAAATATATCTGAAATCCATCTAATGGGGTATTACATCTTCATATATTTCACCTTCTCTCTATGATATTCCCATTTTATATAATAAACTCCATCTTATCTATATGCATATAATAAAGTCTTTCCGTCCCACAAATCTGATTCACTCTAACCATCCAATCCTCCTCTGTCGGTACTTCCTTTTTTTTCCAAAACCTGGGTATCAAGCTCTTCGCTGCGCTTAACAAATGCCACATCCCCGAATCCTTATATAATTTCACTGGAAGCTCTGTATTATGGAAAAGACATAACTCTGGATCTAATATTAATTTCAGTAATCTTCCCTACTAAATGAACTAATTCTGCCAAAATATTTGTATTTTTGAACATTCCCACCATATATGATATACAGTTGCAAGAAAAAGTATGTGAACCCCTTGGGATTACGTGGCGTTTTGCATGAATTGGGCATAAAATGTGCTCTGAACGTCATCTAAGTCACAACAATAGAAGAACACAGTCTGCTGAACATAATACTACACAAACATTAGATGTTGCCATGGTTTCATTGCACATAACATGTAAACATTCACAGTGCAGGGAGGAAAAAGTATGTGAGGCTCTCGTTTACTGACTTCTCCCAGAGCTAATTGGAGCCAGGAGTGAGCCAACCTTGACTCCAATCAGTGTGATGATATTGGATGTGTTGCTGACACCTGTTTTGGATTTACTGGTTTCAAGAAGCACTGTCTGATGTGAACCATGCCTTGCAGAAAAGAGCTCTCAGAAGACCTACCATCAAGAATTGTTGACTTGCATGAAGCTGGAAAGGGTTACAAAAGTATCTCCAAAAGCCTTGATGTTCATGTGTCCACGGTAAGACAGACTGTCTACAAATGGAGAAAGTTTAGCACTGTTGATACTCTCCCTAGGAGTGGTCGTCCTGTAAAAATGACTGCAAGAGCACAGCGCAGAATGCTGCATGAGGTAAAGAAGAATCCCAGAGTGTCAGCTAAAGACCTACAGAAATCTCTGGCACATGCTAACATTTTTGTTGACACATCTACAATAAGGAAAACATTAAACAAGAATGGAGTACATGGGAGGACACCACGGAGGAAGCCATTGCTGTCCAAAAAGAAGATTGCAGCACGTTTGAAGTTTGCAAAAGAGCACCTGGATGTTCCACAGCACTACTGGCAAAATATACTGTTTACAGATGAAACCAAGATTGAGTTGTTTGGGAAGAACACACAACACTATGTGCGGAGAAAAAAAGGCACAGCACACCAACATCAAAACCTCATCCCCACTGTGAAACATGGCGGAGGGAGCATCATGGTTTGGGGCTGCTTTGCTGCCTCAGGGCCTGGACGGATTGTTGTCATTGATGGGAAAATGAATTCCAGAGTTTATCAAGACTTTTCGCAGGAAAACGTATGACCATCTGTCCGCCAACTGAAGCTCCGCAGAGGATGGGTGATGCAACAGGACAATGACCCAAAGCATACAAGTCATTCAACAAAACAATGGCTGCAACAGCACAGAATACGCCTTCTGGAGTGGCCCAGTCAGAGTCCTGACCTCAACCCCATTGAAATGCTGTGGCATGACCTTAGGAGAGCGATTCACACCAGACATCCCAAGAATATTGCTACACTGAAACAGTTTTGTGAAGAGGAGTGGTCCAAAATGACTCCAGATCATTGTGCAGGTCCGATCTGCAACTACAGGAAACGTTTGGTTGAGGTTATTGCTGCCAAAGGAGGGTCAACCGGTTATTAAGTGCAAAGGTTCACATACTTTTTCCTCCCTGCACTGTGAATGTTTACATGTTATGTGCAATGAAACCATGGCAACATCTAATGTTTGTGTAGTATTATGTTCAGCAGACTGTGTTCTTCTATTGTTGTGACTTAGATGACGTTCAGAGCACATTTTATGCCCAATTCATGCAAAACTCCACGTAATCCCAAGGGGTTCACATACTTTTTCTTGCAACTGTATGACTCCGGGCAGTCACCCGAGCAAGCAAGCATCCTTATGGAGGATGTCAGTGTGACATTACTCCAGCCATGCCAGTCACCACACAGTCTTTGTGAATACACTAAGATAAGGGGAGACACTGACATAAAAGTTCCCTCTTATACCAGTACCCCCCCTTACCTTACTGTATTCACTCTGCAGAAGGTGGTCTGTGGTTACCAGAGTCCCCACCTCATTAGAGTTCCTGGCATTACCCCTAAATCAGTGTCCTCAGTGTTCCCTTTTACATCAGAATCTGCAGGTTTCCACCTTACAGTGCAAAGGAGAACTCTGCTGAACTTGATGTAGACAGAATCTTTGATGTAAAGGGGTACTCTGTGGACTCTAATGTAAGGGAGAACTCTGAGGACTGTGATGTACAGGGTTGCTCTGTGGACTCTTGTGTAAAGGGGCTCTGGTAACCAGTGTACAGCATTCCCCCTTACATCAGACCTCACAGATTTTTCCTTTAGTTTGGAGTCCATGGTGTTGCCTTTTACATCAGAGTCCGCAGAGTTCCCCTTTGCACTGTAAAGGGGAACCTTGCAAACTTTGATGTAAGGGGGAACTGTCTGGTGGATTATATTAACCTGACCTTCATGTAAAAAGAGAAATATGTTTTTTGCCTTTTGCTATAATTTAAGCTCATTGATAATCACACTATCTACTTGTCTGTAGCTTAAATATTGATATTTGAAAATCATTTTTTGGCTAACTTTTTACCTGTCATTAAATTTCACTTTGGTAGGTTCACCACCCTGCTGTATGGTCTCAGACCCAAGTCACTGAGTGCAGTCTCAGGAGATGGGAGGCAGCGGTGTGGGATCTCTGCAACTTGTCTACAGTAAACATTTAATCTTCCACTGATTACTGAATACCAATATTATGAGTCCTGATCCTTACACTGTATAATTTATATTGTACATTACATACTCCTGACCCCTGCACTATATACTCTATGTTGTACATTACATACTCCTGACCCCTGCACTATATACTCTATGTTGTACATTACATCCTCCTGACCCCTGCACTATATGCTCTGTTTTACATTACATACTTCTGACCCCTGCACTATATACTCTATGTTGTACATTACATACTCCTGACCCCTGCACTATATACTCTATGTTGTACATTACATACTCCTGACCCCTGCACTATATACTCTATGTTGTACATTACATCCTCCTGACCCCTGCACTATATGCTCTGTTTTACATTCCATACTTCTGACCCCTGCACTATATACTCTATGTTGTACATTCCATACTCCTGACCCCTGCACTATATACTCTATATTGTACATTACATACTCCTGACCCCTGCACTATATACTCTATGTTGTACATTCCATACTCCTGACCCCTGCACTATATACTCTATATTGTACATTACATACTCCTGACCCCTGCACTATATACTCTGTTTACATTCCATACTCCTGACCCCTGCACTATATACTCTATGTTGTACATTACATACTCCTGACCCCTGCACTATATACTCGGTGTTGTACATTACATCCTCCTGACCCCTGTACTATATACTCTATGTTGTACATTACATACTCCTGACCCCTGCACTATATACTCTATGTTGTACATTACATACTCCTGACCCCTGCACTATATACTCTATGTTGTGCATTACATACTTCTGACCCCTGCACTATATACTCTATATTGTACATTACATACTCCTGACCCCTGCACTATATACTCTATGTTGTACATTACATACTCCTGACCCCTGCACTATATACTCTATGTTGTACATTACATACTCCTGACCCCTGCACTATATACTCTATGTTGTACATTACATACTCCTGACCCCTGCACTATATACTCTATGTTGTACATTCCATAGTCCTGACTTCTGCTCTCCACCCTCCCCCACTGCTATATATACACATAATATGATTCTGTTTTGTTGCACCCATTTCCTCCCAGCTGGACATTTTATATCGGATGATGTGATTGGAGCACAGACTTTTACATGGTGATAATAATGTGATAACATCCTCCAACTTTGGACCCTTAAACAGAAAGTGATAATAAGGGAGGAGTCAATACCCCAATGATGGTGGTCTTCAGGATCAGTCCAGTCTTCATCTTGGTTGTTCTCCCCCCATCCTCACTCTCTGACCTCTGGTGGGGCTCAGCCCCGCTGTTCTTCATGACTAAATCATGGACTAAATAAGGAAGTGCAGTACTTCTTGTGTTGGGAAGATGGCGATGAGTGATAGAGGGGGTGGGGACCCTCGTCCTATAATCCCCTCATCACTGTCCCTCCTATAAAAGACAGTTCTGGTTGTTTCCTCACTCTCTGACTAAGGTCCATGAATAAAGAAATGACCTGGTAGGAGATCAGAGGAGCCATTTCCTAGTTCCCTTGAGGGTGGAATTGTAGGCTCCTCAGAGACCAAGCTGCCTGATGTGGGTGGAGTCCTGGTTTGGGGGAACCAATCAGCTCCTGTCTAGTAATCCTCTTTGTCTTTGTATTTTAGTCCATGGCCGGGAGATGAGGAAAACCTCCGAGGATTGTCTCACTTTGTCTCCAGACTGGAAAGTAGAAGATGAGGACATCACACAGTATAGTCCAGGAGAAAACCCGGCTCCCTCCAATGTCCATCCGGCACCACCCAGTGTAGATGGACCATCGGATTCCTCGTATCCTGAGGAACCTCAGACTGTGCGGGACCGGGCCGGCCTTCCAACAGGGAAGAGGTTCTCCTGTCCTGAGTGCGGGAAGGGTTTCCATTTTAAATCCCAACTTAATTTGCATATAAGATCTCACACGGGGGAGAAGCCACATTCTTGTTCTGAGTGCGGGAAAAGTTTTTCAAAGAAGTCCAGTCTTCACATACATCAGAAATTGCACAGGGGGGAGAAGCCGTATTCCTGTCCTGAGTGCGGGAAATGTTTTCTGCAAAAATCACAACTTGAGAAACACCATAGGTCCCACACAGGGGAAAAGCCGTATTCCTGTACTGAGTGCGGGAAATGTTTTTCAGACATGTCCAATCTTTACAGACATAAGAGATTGCACACAGGGGAAAATCCATATTCCTGTCCTGAATGCGGGAATTCCAGTCTTTCTATTCATCAGAGATTGAGAAGCCATCGACCTGTTTTGAGTGCAGGAAATACTTTGTACAAAATTCACCTATCAAACATCAAAGGTCTCACACACGGGGAAAGCCATATAACTGCCCTGAGTGCGGGAGGTGGTTTTCAGACAAGTACTCTCTTTATAGACATCAGAGATTGCACACAGGAGAGAAGCCATATTCCTGTTCTGAGTGCGGGAAATGTTTTGTTCAAAAATCAGATCTTGTCACACATCAGAGATCTCACACGGGGGAAAAGCCATACTCTTGTCCAGAGTGCAGGAGATGTTTTTCACAGAAGTCACATCTTTACAGACATCAGAGATCTCACTTGAGAGAGAAGCCATATTCTTGTACTGAGTGTTAGAAAAAGAAGTTCTATCTTTCCATACATCAGAGATCTCACACGGGGGAAAAGACGTATTCCTGTCCTGAGTGTGGGAAATGTTTTTCAGATAAATCAAGCCTTTCCATACATCAGAGATTGCACATGGGAGAGAAGCTGTATTCCTGTGCTGAGTGAGGGAAATGTTCCTCACTGAAGTCCTGTCTTCCTGTACATCAGGGATCCCACACAACCCTGGAAGTGTATTAGTTCCTTGAGTGCGGGAAATGTCTTCTAGATGAATGTTGCTGGACATCCCAGCTCTCATGTGGGGAAGAAGCACACCCTGATATACACCTCAGATATACTCCATGGCTGATCTTCATCATGGAAGAAACAGTTCATAAGATCAGAGGTCACCAAAGACGTGGATGAAGTGTGGGACCGGGTTGACCATTGATAGCAGAAGAAAAATAAAAATGGAGTCATCACCTTTCATTGGCTGAGTACATTTTGTGGTGGGAGATTTCACACTTGAGAGGTGAGAAATCAGCTGAGATTATCAGGATATCAATCTTTCTCTCTTTCATAAACCTAACATACCCAAGTTTAAAAGATTAGTTGAATGAATACTGGCCATACTTTATTTCATGCAGTGATTTCCTATGATTATTAGCACCATCTAGTGGTACTAATGCAGCACTGCAATATTAAGATTGCAATAGAGCTAATAGATGAAGTCTATGATCATAGTAAATTACTGTTTATTTAAATACGAACAGAATTTGTCACAGCTGGACAAATTCTTGTCACCATTGTCCAACCAATATTTTACAAATAGATCTTTTTGTTTCTTCCATCAAGCATGGTTTTGTATAAACAGCCGAAATCAAACACATGCATTTAAAGTGTTACTAAACCCCGGACCCGGCATTCACTATATCCGCTCTCCCCGGACCCCGCATTCACTGTATCCGCTCTCCCCGGACCCCGCATTTACTATATCCGCTCTCCCCGGACCCCACATTCACTATATCCGGTCTCCGCACACCCTGCATTCACTATATCCGGTCTCCCCACACCCTGCATTCACTATATCCGCTCTCCCCACATCCCCCATATTCACTATATCTGGTCTCCCCGGACCCCACATTCACTATATCCGCTCTCCCTGGACCCCGCATTCACTATATCCGGTCTCCGCACACCCTGCATTCACTATATCCGGTCTCCCCACACCCTGCATTCACTATATCCGGTCTCCCCACACCCTGCATTCACTATATCCGGTCTCCCCACATCCCCCATATTCACTATATCTGGTCTCCCCGGACCCCCGCATTCACTATATCCACTCTCCCCGGACCCCGCATTCACTATATCCGCTCTCCCCGGACCCCGCATTCACTGTATCCGGTCTCCCCGGACCCCGCATTCACTATATCCGCTCTCCCCGGACCCTGCATTCACTATATCCGCTCTCCCCGGACCCCGCACTCACTATATCTGGTCTCCCCGGACCCCGCATTCACTATATCTGGTCTCCCCGGACCCTGCATTCACTATGTGCACTCTCCCCGGACCCCGCATTCACTATATCCGCTCTCCCTGGACCCCGCATTCACTATATCCGCTCTCCCCAGACCCCGCATTCACTATATCCGCTCTCCCCGGACCCCACATTCACTATATCTGGTCTCCCCGGACCCCGCATTCACTATATCCGCTTTCCCCAGACCCTGCATTCACTATATCTGGTCTCCCCAGACCCTGCATTCACTATATCCGCTCTCCCCAGACCCTGCATTCACTATATCTGGTCTCCCCAGACCCCGCATTCACTATATCCGGTCTCCCCGGACCCTGCATTCACTATATCCGCTCTCCCCGGACCCTGCATTCCTTATATCCGCTCTCCCCAGACCCCGCATTCACTATATCTGGTCTCCCCAGACCCCGCATTCACTATATCCGCTCTCCCCGGACCCTGCATTCACTAAATCCGCTCTCCCCAGACCCTGCATTCACTATATCTGGTCTCCCCAGACCCCGCATTCACTATATCCACTCTCCCCGGACCCCGCATTCACTATATCCGGTCTCCCCGGACCCCGCATTCACTATATTCGTTCTCCCCAGACCCCGCATTTACTATATCCGCTCTCCCTGGACCCCGCATTCACTATATCCGCTCTCCCCAGACCCCGCATTCACTATATCCGGTCTCCCCAGACCCTGCATTCACTATATCCGGTCTCCCCAGACCCCGCATTCACTATATCCGGTCTCCCCGGACCCTGCATTCACTATATCCGCTCTCCCCGGACCCCGCATTCACTATATCTGGTCTCCCCGGACCCCGCATTCACTATATCCGCTCTCCCCAGACCCTGCATTCACTATATCCGGTCTCCCCAGACCCCGCATTCACTATATCCGGTCTCCCCAGACCCCGCATTCACTATATCCGGTCTCCCCGGACCCTGCATTCACTATATCCGCTCTCCCTGGACCCTGCATTCCTTATATCCGCTCTCCCCAGACCCCGCATTCACTATATCTGGTCTCCCCAGACCCTGCATTCACTAAATCCGCTCTCCCCGGACCCTGCATTCACTAAATCCTCTCTCCCCGGACCCTGCATTCACTATATCTGGTTTTCCCTGGACCCCGCATTCACTATATCTGCTCTCCCATAGTACAGAGTATGGAAGTACAATTAGGTTAGTAAACATAAATACCTTTTCTCATCAGCAGTATATAGCAGTCTTGTGACATCTATCATTGTCCAGCCAAGCACATGTTAAAGCTTTTAGGAGGAGTTCTCTTTCTGCTCTAGGAGGATGCAGAACCCCTGACCACTTCTGAATATTTCTGATTGGCCCTATGCTGATCACATGCTTTCTTTGGTTTCTGGTCGATCTTCTACAACAGAGATGTTAGGGCCAAAAAAGCTGCTTGAATCTCCAAGAGACTACACCTTTCGTGGGAAAATTCCACTTCCCCTGGACTCCGCTTCTCCTTCTGACATCTCTATAACTCATGGCTAAGGCTTATTGCTGAAACGCGTAGCCATTTTATATGCACATTTTATTTGCTCAATAAAGTTTATTATTCGGGAAGACGAGTGCAGGCTATACCAATCCTCATCATTCCATTGAATCTGCGCTGGGAAGACACACAGAGCCAGAGCACCGACATTGCGCCTCTGTGGGGATTATCTCTGGGCATAGCACCTACTTGTTCTCATTTGTATAACTGTGGTCCAATTTACCCCTTCAATACCGGGCACTGTCACCCCCTTCCTGCCCAGGCCAATTCTCAGCTTTCAGCTCTGTCACACTTTGACAATTGCGCGGTCATGCAACACGGTACCCATATGAAATTTGTATCATTTTTTTCACACAAATAGAGCTTTCTTTTGGTGGTATGTAATCATCACTGAGTTTTTTTTATTTTCTTACCAAATAAAACCTGAACTTTTTGAAAAAAAACACTCTTTTCTTTGTTTCTGTTATTAAATTTTGCAAATAAATAACATTTCTTCATAAATTTAGATAAAAAATGTATTCTGCTACATTTCTTCGGTGAAAATAATAAAAATAATAATTTAATCTCCTAGATTGTAAGCTCTGAGGAGCCGGGCCCTCTGTTTTCTCTTGTATCAAATTGTATTGTAACTGTAATGTCTGCCTTCATGTTGTAAAGCGCTGAGCAAACTGTTGGTGCCATATAAATCCTGTATAATAATAATAATAATTTGTATTTTTTTTTTATTTTTTCTATTATTTTTTTATTTTTTATTTTATTTTTCAGTACACTGTGACCAAAGCAATACAATGTTACCGTAGTAACATAGAACTACTCTGGACAAGTGCTCAGGATTTTTTTTTTTTTTTTTTTAACACATTATGATTGATAATACCAATGTATTTCATTGATATTTGCAATCATTGTTACTGAATGAAACTGATTCATTCAGTCTTTTGTTGTAATTAGCTGTGAGTGGGCAAAGCTGATCACATGATACAGATGGGCTGTGATTGGCCCTGTCTATTCCATGTGACTGCTTTGACCAATGACAGCTAACAACACAATTGTATGCAATGGATATTTTGAGAAGATCCTTTGTTACAAGACATTTTGAGAAGATCTTTTGTTACTGGACTCTTTGAGAAGATCCTTTGTTACTGGACACTCTGAGAAGATCCTTTGTTACTGGACACTCTGAGAAGATCTTTTGACCAATGACAGCTAACAACACAATTGTATACAATAGATATTTTGAGAAGATCCTTTGTTACAAGACATTTTGAGAAGATTCTTTGTTACTGGACACTCTGAGAAGATCCTTTGACCAATGACAGCTAACAACACAATTGTATACAATGGACATTTTGAGAAGATCCTTTGTTACTGGACACTCTGAGAAGATCCTTTGTCACAAGACACTTTGAGAAGATCCTTTATCGCTGGACACTTTGAGAAGATCCTTTATCGCTGGACACTTTGAGAAGATCCTTTATCGCTGGACACTTTGAGAAGATCCTTTATCGCTGGACACTTTGAGAAGATCCTTTATCGCTGGACACTTTGAGAAGATCCTTTATTGCTGGACACTCTGAAAAGATCCTTTATTACTGGACACTCTGAGAAGATCCTTTGACCAATGACAGCTAACAACACAATTACAATGGCTATTTTGAGAAGATCCTTTGTTACAAGACATTTTGAGAAGATCCTTTATCGCTGGACACTTTGAGAAGATCCTTTATCACTGGACACTTTGAGAAGATCCTTTGTCACTGGACACTTTGAGAAGATCCTTTGTCACTGGACACTTTGAGAAGATCCTTTGTCACTGGACACTTTGAGAAGATCCTTTGTCACTGGACACTTTGAGAAGATCCTTTATCACTGGACACTTTGAGAAGATCCTTTATCACTGGACACTTTGAGAAGATCCTTTGTCACTGGACACTTTGAGAAGATCCTTTGTCACTGGACACTTTGAGAAGATCCTTTGTCACTGGACACTTTGAGAAGATCCTTTGTCACTGGACACTTTGAGAAGATCCTTTGTCACTGGACACTTTGAGAAGATCCTTTGTCACTGGACACTTTGAGAAGATCCTTTGTCACTGGACACTTTGAGAAGATCCTTTGTTACTGGACACTCTGAGAAGATCCTTTGTTACAAGACACTTTGAGAAGATTCTTTATCACTGGACACTTTGAGAAGATCCTTTGTTACTGGACACTCTGAGAACATCCTTTGTTACTGGACACTCTGAGAAGATCCTTTGTTACTGGACACTCTGAGAAGATCCTTTGACCAATGACAGCTAACAACACAATTGTATACAATGGACATTTTGAGAAGATCCTTTGTTACAAGACATTTTGAGAAGATCCTTTGTTACTGGACACTTTGAGAAGATCCTTTGTTACTGGACACTCTGAGAAGATCCTTTGACCAATGACAGCTAACAACACAATTGTATACAATGGACATTTTGAGAAGATCCTTTGTTACAAGACATTTTGAGAAGATCCTTTGTTACTGGACACTTTGAGAAGATCCTTTGTTACTGGACACTCTGAGAAGATCTTTTGACCAATGACAGCTAACAACACAATTGTATACAATAGATATTTTGAGAAGATCCTTTGTTACAAGACATTTTGAGAAGATTCTTTGTTACTGGACACTCTGAGAAGATCCTTTGACCAATGACAGCTAACAACACAATTGTATACAATGGACATTTTGAGAAGATCCTTTGTTACTGGACACTCTGAGAAGATCCTTTGTCACAAGACACTTTGAGAAGATCCTTTATCGCTGGACACTTTGAGAAGATCCTTTATCGCTGGACACTTTGAGAAGATCCTTTATCGCTGGACACTTTGAGAAGATCCTTTATCGCTGGACACTTTGAGAAGATCCTTTATCGCTGGACACTTTGAGAAGATCCTTTATCGCTGGACACTTTGAGAAGATCCTTTATTGCTGGACACTCTGAAAAGATCCTTTATTACTGGACACTCTGAGAAGATCCTTTGACCAATGACAGCTAACAACACAATTACAATGGCTATTTTGAGAAGATCCTTTGTTACAAGACATTTTGAGAAGATCCTTTATCGCTGGACACTTTGAGAAGATCCTTTATCACTGGACACTTTGAGAAGATCCTTTGTCACTGGACACTTTGAGAAGATCCTTTGTCACTGGACACTTTGAGAAGATCCTTTGTCACTGGACACTTTGAGAAGATCCTTTATCACTGGACACTTTGAGAAGATCCTTTGTCACTGGACACTTTGAGAAGATCCTTTGTCACTGGACACTTTGAGAAGATCCTTTGTCACTGGACACTTTGAGAAGATCCTTTATCACTGGACACTTTGAGAAGATCCTTTATCACTGGACACTTTGAGAAGATCCTTTGTCACTGGACACTTTGAGAAGATCCTTTGTCACTGGACACTTTGAGAAGATCCTTTGTCACTGGACACTTTGAGAAGATCCTTTGTCACTGGACACTTTGAGAAGATCCTTTGTTACTGGACACTCTGAGAAGATCCTTTGTTACAAGACACTTTGAGAAGATTCTTTATCACTGGACACTTTGAGAAGATCCTTTGTTACTGGACACTCTGAGAAGATCCTTTGTTACTGGACACTCTGAGAAGATCCTTTGTTACTGGACACTCTGAGAAGATCCTTTGACCAATGACAGCTAACAACACAATTGTATACAATGGACATTTTGAGAAGATCCTTTGTTACAAGACATTTTGAGAAGATCCTTTGTTACTGGACACTTTGAGAAGATCCTTTGTTACTGGACACTCTGAGAAGATCCTTTGACCAATGACAGCTAACAACACAATTGTATACAATGGACATTTTGAGAAGATCCTTTGTTACAAGACATTTTGAGAAGATCCTTTGTTACTGGACACTTTGAGAAGATCCTTTGTTACTGGACACTCTGAGAAGATCCTTTGTTACTGGACACTTTGGGAAGATCTTTAATAGTGGGGGGGATTTCCTGCCACATCTTCATTACTGCTTAAGGGGGCAGATGTCCCTGACACCCCAACACAATTGTATGCAATGGATGGTATGACAGGAAGCCATCTATTGTATACAATCGACATGTGATCAGCTGTGATTGGTCACAGCGGTCACATGATACAGATGGGCTGTGAATGGCCCTGTCTAAATCATGTGACTGCTTTGACCAATCACAGCTAACAACATAGTTGTATACAATGGATGGCATGAATGGAAGCCATCTATTGTATACAGTTGACATGTGATCTGCTGTGATTGTTCACATGGCACTGACAAAGGGGCCGGTGTAGTGATATGTCATCAGCTGTGTCCCTGTGGACACAGCCAGTGACAGATCACGGCCGCGTGAGCGGCTCATTTTGACAGGATGTCATATGACTCCCAGTCACAACGGCGTCCCGCCCGGCTGTCAATCTGCTATAGGCCTGGTGGGAAGGTGTTAATAATGACTCCTTCCTTAACCACCACAGAGTCTTCTTCATGTAGGGAGAGACACTGATTAACTGCCCTAATCAATACATCCTCCACTGAGTCAGAAGACCTGTTTGAAATTGTTTCAGGTGCCAGTGTGCCCAGGGAATCATTGGAACACAGACCGACATTTGGCGCAACAAGCCGAGGCATTAGGAGGCTGACCGAAGAGGAGAGGTAGTTGCCCTCACAACTCTCCCTGATGGCTTTTACCTTCTGTGGGACAGAGACCAAATCATTGGCATTATTGAAATGGGTCCCCAAGCATATAATTTGTTGCACCAGAGAGCGAAATTTGACTCATGATCCAACTGAAGCTTTGGAGTGTGTCCATCAATCTGGAGAAGGAGTTGTCCTTGATTTCTGGTCAAGATAAGAATATTGTCCGGATAATAACTTGCCAGACGAGAAAGTGACTGACTTTGAACATTGGGTATCTCTCAAAGTATGGCAGAACGGGAAGGTAGGGATCTAACAAAAGCATCCAGTCTCCTGGCAGCCTTATTTGGATTATTGTCTGTATAGACTCTGTGATGGAACACCTGTCACCCAGATTGGGTGATTCTGTCAGAGAACCGCTTCCTCGCCACTGGGACACAGGACCAAGGTATTATAGCCGGGCATTGCATCCAAGACTAGGCAACACTAGCTGGATGCAATGCCCTGCTATAATACCTTGGTCCTGTGTCCCAGTGGCGAGGAAGCGGTTTTCTGATGGAATCACCCAATCGGGGTTCCGTCACATTTGGTGGCAAGCAGTGGGGCTGTTTATGGCTGGGGTCCAGAGGGAAATATGTTACTGAGCCTGAACCCAGAGTTATACAGTTAAATGCCTTCAGCTGTATAGAAGGCTTGAACAGTCAAGCTGGAATCAGCAGCCACCTTTCACTAAGTTATGTTTGTGTGAACTGTTACTCACTAATGTACTACTTAACTTCTTCCCTACCGTGCTATAGCCAAAGGATGGCTACAGTGCGGTTGTCTAGTTCTGGGACAATGTCCATAGACGTCATTCCAGAACACACCTCCTGCGCACCCCCAGCGCCGCCGCTGATCTTTGTGTCCTATTGACACAACTGATTACGGGATACGGTAAATGGCCAATCACAGCGGCCTTTTACCACGTGATCAGCTGTGTCCAATGATCTTGGTCTCAAGATCTTCTTTTTCAAGACAAAGGGGGGGAGGGGTGTTTGTTACTGGACACTTTGAGAGGATCCTTTGTTACAAGACATTTTGAGAAGATCCTTTGTTACAAGACACTCTGAGAAGATCCTTTGTTACAAGACACTCTGAGAAGATCCTTTGTTACTGAATACTCTGAGAAGATCCTTTGTTACAAGACACTTTGAGAAGATCCTTTATCGCTGGACACTTTGAGAAGATCCTTTATCGCTGGACACTTTGAGAAGATCCTTTATCGCTGGACACTTTGAGAAGATCCTTTATCGCTGGACACTTTGAGAAGATCCTTTATCACTGGACACTTTGAGAAGATCCTTTGTCACTGGACACTTTGAGAAGATCCTTTGTCACTGGACACTTTGAGAAGATCCTTTGTCACTGGACACTTTGAGAAGATCCTTTATCACTGGACACTTTGAGAAGATCCTTTATCGCTGGACACTTTGAGAAGATCCTTTATCGCTGGACACTTTGAGAAGATCCTTTATCGCTGGACACTTTGAGAAGATCCTTTATCGCTGGACACTTTGAGAAGATCCTTTATCACTGGACACTTTGAGAAGATCCTTTGTCACTGGACACTTTGAGAAGATCCTTTGTCACTGGACACTTTGAGAAGATCCTTTATCACTGGACACTTTGAGAAGATCCTTTATCGCTGGACACTTTGAGAAGATCCTTTATCGCTGGACACTTTGAGAAGATCCTTTGTTACTGGACACTCTGAGAAGATCCTTTGTTACAAGACACTTTAAGAAGATCCTTTGTTACAAGACACTTTGAGAAGATCCTTTGTTACTGGACACTCTGAGAAGATCCTTTATCGCTGGACACTTTGAGAAGATCCTTTGTTACTGGACACTTTGGGAAGATCTTTAATAGTAGGGGGGGGGGATTTCCTGCTGCATCTTCATTACTGCTTAAGGGGGCAGATGTCCCTGACACCACAGGAAGTGGTGGTACTGCAGGTGCTGGGTGAGCTAGGCTTACAATCCTCTGTCTGAGCCCCTGGACTTTGTTTAGCAGAGCCAGGTCCTCAACTTTGGAAAAACAAAAAGACTTTAGGTTGTTTGTTGAGTCTATTTTTTACTACATGCTTGGGTAGTCAGATTAGTCAGGATGTCTAAACCCCCCCCACTGTATTATACTATATATTCCTGCATAATGCTTTAGGTATTGTTAGCTAGCTTAGGATGTAGCTAGGTTTGTTATTTTCTGTTTCACCCCCACCAATTATTTACATTTTTGGCAGGGGTTGTAATTGGTAGGGCTTTATCTTAAAACCTGTGCATATACTTGTACCTGTGTATATACAGTGGATATAAAAAGTCTACACACCCCTGTTAAAATGTCAGGTTTCTGTGCTGTAAAACAATGAGACAAAGATAAATCAATTCAGAACTTTTTCCACATTTAATGTGACCTATAAACTGTACAACTCAATTGAAAAACAAACTGAAATCTTTTTTTGGGGGGGGGGGAGTAAACATAAAATAATGTGGTTGCATAAGTGTGCACACCCTCTTATAGCTGGGGATGTAGCTGTGTTCAGAATCACATTCAAAATCATGATAAAGAGGAGTCAGTACACACCTGTACACACCTGCTACCATTTACACACACCTGCTACCTGCCTTTGATTAACCCCAAATTAAGTTCAGCTGCTCTAGTAGGTCTTTCCTGACTTTTTTTAGTTGCATCCTACAGCAAAAGCTATGGTCCACAGAGAGCTGCCAAAGCATTAGAGGGATCTCATTGTTAAAAGGTATCAGTCAGGAGAAGGGTACAAAAAAATTTCCAAGGCATTAGATGTACCATGGAACACAGTGAAGACAGTCATCATCAAGTGGAGAAAATATGACGCAACAGTGACATCAAGAACTGGATGTCCCTCCAAAATTGATGAAAAGACAAAAAGAAAACTGGTCTGGGAGGCTGCCAAGAGGCCTACAGCAACATGAAAGGAGCTGCAGGAATATCTGGCAAGAACTGGCTGTGTGGTCCATGTGACAACAATCTCACATATTCTTCATATGTCTGGGCTATGGGGTAGAGTGGCAAGACGGAAGCCTTTTCTAACGAAGAAAAACATCCAAGCCCGGCTAAATTTTGCAAAAACACATCTGAAGTATCCCAAAAGCATGTGGGAAAATGTGTTATGGTCTGCACATCACCAAAAGAACAACATACACACAGTGAAGCATGGTGGTGGCAGCATCATGCTTTGGGGCTGTTTTTCTTCAGCTGGAACTGGGGCCTTAGTCAAGGTCGAGGGAATTATGAACAGTTCCAAATACTAGTCAATATCGGCACAAAACCTTCAGGCTTCTGCTTGAAAGCTGAACATGATGAGGAACTTCATCTTTCAGCATGACAACAACCCAAAGCATACATCCAAATCAACAAAGGAATGGCTTCACCAGAAGAATATTAAAGTTTTGGAATGGCCCAACCAGAGCCCAGACCTGAATCCAATCAGAAATCTGTGGGGTGATCTGAAGAGGGCTGTGCACAGGAAATGCCCTTGCAATCTGACAGATTTGGAGTGTTTTTGCAAGGAAGAGCGGGCAAATATTGCAAGTCAGAATGTGTCATGCTGATTGTGACAGGAGTCACTTTGGGTGGGGGGCCCATGGAACCCAGCTCACTTTGGAGAGGTGGGGAGACCCCTGTCTCAGCTCCCCATATCCCTCTTATGTGTAAGTCACCCTGTGCCTGTTAGGGGTACAGGGTGATCTGTCCTAATATTGTGCAGGGGTTGTAGATTGTTTAATGCCATGTGGTTGCATCGCATTGTTCTATTGTGTGTCTTGCTTGGGAGAAAACTATTATGGGATGTATGTGTTTATGTGTATTGGCTTCTTGGGGATGTGTCTCCAGCAGCCCTCCCTCCTGATGGGACTGTCTTTTGGTGTGTCTCTTGTTACTAAATGCAGATTACCCCCCCTGTGTCATTATGCAGGGAGGGGGGATTGTTCCATTGAGTGTATATGTCTTGTATCTGTGTTAAAGTAAACTAGTCTACTTTCTGGATTACTTCAAGATTGGTGTCATATACTCTTGTTTGGTCGGCTGTGGTGTCTGTGGTCGGTGTTCGGACGGGAAAGTGGTATTCTAACGGAAGTACCCAAGTGCAGTATGGGGTCGGTTCACACTGATAGACTCATACCCAAAAAGACTGAGTGCTGGAATCACATCAAAAGGGGCTTCAACAAAGTATTAGTTTAAGGGTGTGCACACTTATGCAACCATATTATTTTAGTTTTTTATTTTTACTTCCCTCCACCTAAAAGATTCCAGTTTGTTGTACAGTTTATAAGTCACATTAAAGGTGGAAAAAGTTCTGAAATGATTTATCTTTGTCCCATTTTTTACATTAGAGAAACTTGACATTTTAACAGGGGTATGTAGACTTTTTATATCCACTGTATCTGTACAGCCACCACTAATTTATTTTCATTTACTGGCCACATTGGTCCTGTACATGTATTAGTTCCCTTTTCCCCCTCCAAGTTTGTGGGATACTCCGCTTACGCTTTTTCTAAAACGTTTTATAGGGGACTATGTCCAGGCCAGTGAGGACATGGCCTATTTTTGGCAGGGGGTGAATGTAGCTGCCTCCTAGATAGGTGCTAGGATAAGTAGATTATAGTTGGTTCCTGTAAAATATCGTATTATCTCGATATTTTATTAACTTGTATTGATGAGAAATGTTCAAATAGAAAGTCCTTCTACTTCTTGCATAAACTCAAAAAGATGATTTAATTACAATGTTGCATAAAATTAGAAATAAAATATTGGAATACAGAATGTTTAAATAAAGTCCAAAAAGTATAGTTAAGTTCTTAATAATAAAATTGTATGTAATTGTGTGTGTATAATATGAATGTGTGTGTGTATGAGCAAGCAGCTCCCTTCGCCTTGCTGCCCAAAGAATGTGTCCTTTAAACCTTTGTCCTGCTCTAAAAAGAGCAATCCAGCCCCCACCATCTCCTAAAAATGGGCTGGTATACTTGTAGTCCCACAAAGATAATTGGAAACAGATGTGTATATATAACAAACCTCCAGTCTACTTCTCTCAAAGTCTGAGTGTAACTTTATCTCTTACTTAGATGGGGGAGGATGGCTAGACCAAGTGCTACCACATGTGTGGCTTGAATGTAAAGAAAACCCAAGATATATGTTCATATGTATATTCACAGACTATGAAGTCTAATTCCTTACTTTTCCCAATCTAGAACAAATATAAATATAATAACTCAATTATTCTATTAAGATCCAACTCATTCATACTTATGTTAGTACTGTTAATAAGAAGATATTAGATATTGGGTTAAGGAAAGCTTCTAACAGTTCCTCTGTGCTTAACAGGAGAACTGTTAGGAAAATCTACCTAGGCATTCTGCAATTGTTTATACCCTGCAAGGGGTATAATTGACTCAGATGGTTCAGTGAATACCTTCTCCCTGTCTTCTGCTACTCCTGAGTAATCAAAATTATTTATTTACTCCATAAAGGGGAAAAAAACATCACTTTTGAAGAAAAGCAAAACAACTAGACATTTTTTGGGAGATCGAATTGCTCCTAACCAATAGATTGTTTAACTGCCTGAAATTACAGGTGCACAAACACAAAACTAAATCCTAACTACTCTGATTCCTCACCATCTAATGAAGAATGGTCATAATCTTCCATTGGCTCTTAAATGGGAGGAAGAATCAAAGCCAGAGAATGTCCAATGGAAGAAAGTGAAGCCCAGCTGATCTGCTTGAGGTACCTCCTGGCAGAGGCCTGAGAGGGATCCTGCCTTGGGAGAGCTACAGCAAACTCTGAGATGGAGTCACTCATCACCTGCTTGATGATACGTGGACTCTCCTGCTCCTTGGAGGAATCAAAGCCAGAGGATGAGCAATGGAAGAAAGTGAGGCCCAGCTGATCTGCTTGAGGTACCTCCTGGCAGAGGCCTGAGAAGGATCCTGCCTTGAGAGAGCTGGAACGAACTCTTAGATGGAGTCTTGCATCACCTTCTTGATGATACGTGGACTCTCCTGCTCCTTGGAGGAATCAAAGCCAGAGGATGAGCAATGGAAGAAAGTGAGGCCCAGCTGATCTGCTTGAGGTACCTCCTGGCAGAGGCCTGAGAGGGATCCTGCCTTGGGAGAGCTACAGCAAACTCTGAGATGGAGTCCCTTATCACCTGCTTGATGATACGTGGACTCTCCTGTTCCTTGGAGGAATCAAAGCCAGAGGATGAGCAATGGAAGAAAGTGAGGCCCAGCTGATCTGCTTGAGGTACCTCCTGGCAGAGGCCTGAGAGGGATCTTGCCTTGGGAGAGCTACAGCAAACTCTGAGATGGAGTCCCTCATCACCTGCTTGATGATACGTGGACTCTCCTGTTCCTTGGAGGAATCAAAGCCAGAGGATGAGCAATGGAAGAAAGTGAGGCCCAGCTGATCTGCTTGAGGTATCTCCTGGCAGAGGCCTGAGAAGGATCCTGCCTTGAGAGAGCTGCAACAAACTCTTAGATGGAGTCTTGCATCAACTGCTTGATGCTACCTGGACTCTCCTGCTCCTTGTCAGCCCAAAAAATCACCCAGGCAGTCTTTACAGACTAAATTGTTTGGCATTGCCACTTGGTCGATAGTAATGCTCGGAAGACAAGGAAGAGTGATGCCTCTTCCTGGATCTTTTCTTCGATCAGCAAAGGTGGCTGGATTGATGCCTAGAAGCTTTCAAGGAAGGGCTGTCCTCATTTGGTTGTGTATAAAGCTTTTCAGACCTCTTAGATCAAGGTTGTCAAACTCCATTTCACCACAGGCCATATCAGCATTATGATTGCCCTCAAATGGCCGGTTGCATCTGTAAGACTAGATCTCCAGAGCACCCCCCCATTACATCAGATGTAGATGTCAGGAATTGCCCACCCTCCCTAACATCACCATGCACGCCCTTTGGGGGCAGGGCTGGAAAGCAGAAAGTGCAGGGTCAGGAGGAGGATCAGAGGAGTGGAGTAATTTACCAGATTCTGCTGAATGCTGAGACCAGAGAAGGCAGAGATGAGGGGGTGCTGCAGCAGCACTGAGAGGTACAGGATTTGGCGGAGGAGTTCTGTTCTCCTCTCTGCTGCTGACTGCTGAGACAAGGTGGGGACCGAGGCAAGGGGGTACCTGCAGGAGAGGTGCAAGGGCCACATGAAATGTCCTGGAGGGCTGGATTTGGCTCGCAGGTCTTGTGTTTGACACCTGTGTCTTAGATGTTTATGGAGTGTGAAGGGGCAGGACTGAAAAAGATCTGAGTGACCAATGTCAGAAGCATGCTTTTAACCACCATAAGAGGACTGCTACATATTTTCGGGGACCCTTTGGTCTGTTTGCCCTTTTTTCTTTAAAAAATGAAGCTGGGAGGGAAATGTCATTTACCCACAATTTAAAACTCTTTTATCCTTTGTAAATGTCAGTGCTAAAAAAAATTACTGCTCCTGTCCACATGGAATTTGTAAAGTATTTGCATTGGTACATGTTCCCCAGGGTAGTGCCCACCTCCCCTCCCAAAGTTGTTTTTTTTTTACATCCACTTGTCTATTAGCTCAGAAAATGGACATTTGTAATAGACAGATTTAGCTCCCATTGATTTCAATAGGGTCCAACAGCAAACCAAACCCAGAGCAATTTGCCTCATAACTAGTCAACATTGACTAGAGGTCCAATCTCACTCCCTTTTTGTGCAGACCGACAAAAAGTTGCTGATGCCATATGTTGTACAGATTCCAGGATACATGCATTGTACTTTTTCAACCAGTAGTAAATGAACTTGGCTAGATACGCTCCCTATGTTTAGGGCATCTGGTCTGGTATGGTTCAGGAGGGGGCACCCTCACTCTCAACCCTCCACCCTTTCTTGGGTATCCAGGATCCATGCACAGATGAGGGTCTGGTATGTATTTTTGGTACCTCACCCTTTTTTATTTTTGCATAGGGTTCCCTCTTAACACCCGTACCAGTCCTGAAGGTTCTAGTATGAATTTGTTTGGGGCCCCATGCAATTTTTTTTTACATTCATCTGTCAGCCCCAGTTGACAACTGAATGGGTTGGGGGGGTACATCACTAGGTGTACCGGTGCCTGCAGCCACTGACACCCTATCAACCAGCTTGAGCAAGAAGCTGCAATAGTAATACTGCAACTGGAGGTTCAACTTTGTTGAATACCCATTTAGTTCAATTGTTCACTGACTTCCCCAAACAAGCCAAATTCTGTATAATCAAAGAATAAATGGGGAGCGCAAGACAAAACAGGAAAAGTCAAGCAGCTAGCACAACGTGGCAAACCCTCTGTCTCCACCAAAACAAAACACTATAATATCAATGTGCAGCGCTAACAAAAATGTGTGTTATAATCAATGATGACCTGTGTGATCGTAAAAGAGAAAGGAAACATCATAAAAAAGAAATAGGGAATCGTGAATACTCCAATGAAGAAACATAATGGACGGTATAACAAATGAAAATATGTAAGTCCTCTAAATATCATAATAGTCCCAAAAATAGAGATGTGATCAAATCAAAATGTAGTGGCTTCTGTGACTTCCGCACTGCACCTTCAGGTGGATCCCTTTGAGAACGTGCGTGTGCACGAAACGCATCAGAAGGAGCCTATGTGCTGACGTAACGCCGCCGTGTCCACGAGATGGTCTGGCGGCCATCTTTCTAAGTGCTTTTTATCCATTGATTTTATGCTCCATGTGGTTGCTATCTTTTTAATAAAGAAACATAATGGACAGTTTAACAAATGAAAATATATAAGTCCTCTAAATCATAATAGTCCCAAAAATAGAGATGTGATCAAATCAACAAAATGTAGGGACTTCTGTGACTTCCTGTCAGGGATCCGGGTGTGACCAGAAATGTGTGGACTGACACAGGGAAGTAGCAGGCTTCAGGAACACAGGCGTAGTTAGGGCTGGAGAGGTGGAATGGTCAGGCGGGCCGTAAGGTACTGTCAGGCACCACCCGGCGGGATCTCTAGTGACCCACAGAACAGGATTCCCCAGGGCGCGGAGTCTAAGCCCCAGTCTGCCTTTTCACCAGAGCCCCTGATGGTGGGGATGGACTTGGCGCAGGACTGAGACCAGGTCGCGGCCCCTGAGTGCACCCAACTGTGGTAGAGGGGTCTGCCGAGGGTATGTACCGGGGGAAAGCCTGATGTGAAGGGGCTGGCAGGTTTGGACAGTAGTTACTGGATCCGTGCAGGATAGATGGATCGTCTGGGTAGCATCAGGCGTAGTCAGGCAGGCCAGGTCAGCAACGTGCGGGCAGTGAGGTACTGGAGGAGCAGGCAGAGAATGGTCAGGGTCACAAGCCGGGTTCAGTAACTCACGGGCAGCGCGGTACAGAGGATCAGGCAGAAGGATGGTCAGGCAAGCCAGGGGTTCAACAGGAGACGGTCAGCAGAGGTCAGGATCAAAGCAGGGTCAGCAACTAGGCAGATAGGCAGGAACACAGGATACCAGGTACAGGGGCTCATGGGAAACATACACCAAGGCACTGACTGCAGGTCTGGCCATTCCTTAAATACACCTCCTGCAATCAGCCCCAGGTGTTGACCGATTGCAGGAGTGAGCTTCTGGCTGCTGAGAGCACCCGCTGGTCAGCCCTGGTACTGCAGCCCACACGGCAGGTGAGTCCCACCACCAGTGCTGAGTCCATTCCTGACACTTCCGCACTGCACCTACACCATAATGCACTCACCAGAAGTAAGTAGCAAGCAAGCCCAGAGCGGGATGACACTAAGGGGTGTTCCTGCTTGTTCCTCCGGAGTGACCCGGTTGAAGGTGGGATCTCTCCAGAAGCCGGTGATACACCAAATCAACAATCAAATATGGAGTAGCTAAGTCTCCATCTCCAGCCCACGGTGAACCAAGGATAGGGATTCCTCCTAGAGGGCAAGCTCATAGACCGAGCCCGGAGACAATATCATATAGTGTAGTATGTTGTATTAAAAAGATAGCAACCACATGGAGCATAAAATCATCAATGGATAAAAAGCACTTACAGAGATGGCCGCCAGACCATCACGTGGATACGGCGGCATGACGTCAGCAAGTAGGCTCCTGCTGATGCATTTTGTGCGCACGCATGTTCTAAAAGGGATCCACCTAGTCAAGGTAAATTCTGTTCAAACATAGGTTCAGTCCAAACTTGGAGCTCATTCCACGTGGTCTGTTTATTGGTCACCAATGAGAGAAGGATCCCTTATATCAGTAGTCAGTGGGAGAAGGACATTCTTTCATTGCCATGAAATTGTTACTGAGAGACAAAAATAGTTCAGTGCACAAGGAACCCCTAGAAACCTTTGGAGGACCCCTGGCTGAGAAAGGCTGGACTAGGCAGTCATATATTTCTGTCCCCCTTGGTGGGAGTGGAGGTGACCCATCTATGAGGATTTACAGTCCATACACACCCAGCACAAGGCCGGGGTCACACAATGGGGTTGATTTACTAAAACTGGAGAATGCAAAAATCTGGTACAGATGTGCATGATATCCAATCAGCTTCTATCTTCAACTTGTTCACTTAAGCCTTGACAAAAAAAAACTGGAAGCTGACTGGTTTCTATGCAGAGCTGCACCAGATTTTGCACCCTACAGTCTTAGTAAATCAACCTCTAGGACAGTGGTTCTTAACCTGGGTTCGATCGAACCCCAGGGGTTCGGTGAGTCAGTCTCGCGGGTTCGGCGGAGGTGAAGACCCACACCCGACTCATTGGATTCGTGATGACATGCCCCGCTTGTCCATCATTGGCTGCAGGTGGTCACGCAACATCGCTTAGCCCAGTGGTCGGCAAGCCGCGGCTTGCGAGCCACATGCGTCTCTTTACACGCTTTAATGCGGCTCTTGTGTGCCGGGTGCCCGCTCCCCTCCCTCCTCTCGGGCGGCAGGGACTCTGCAGCGTGATCCAAAAAAAAAAACAGCCAGGGCAGCGCGCTCAAATGCAATGATTGGCCAGTCTCGTTGCCACTCACATCCTGATAGCCATTGATTGGCTGTCAGGATGTGTGTAGGCGGGGCAGCGTGACGAACGTGAGAGGAGCTAGGCTCCTCTCACAGTCCGCCCTGAAGACCGGAACGGCGCGGGAATACGGCGAGAGGAACGCGCGGAGCAAAGGTAAGTGAATTGACACAGGGGGGACTTGGCTTACTACTTGCTACTTACTTACTACTACTATATAAGGGATGAATTATTATGGGGGATGAATTACTATATGGGGGATGAATTACTATGGGGGATGAATTACTATATGGGGAATGAATTACTATATGGGGGATGAATTACTATGGGGAATGAATTACTATATGGGGGATGAATTACTATGGGGGATGAATTACTATATGGGGGATGAATTACTATGGGGGATGAATTACTATATGGGGGATGAATTACTATATGGGGGATGAATTACTATATGGGGGATGTATTACTATGGGGGATGAATTACTATATGGGGGATGTATTACTATGGGGGATGAATTACTATATGGGGGATGAATTACTATATGGGGGATGAATTACTATGGGGGATGAATTACTATATGGGGGATGAATTACTATGGGGGATGAATTACTATGGGGGATGAATTACTATATGGGGGATGAATTACTATGGGGGATGAATTACTATGGGGGATGAATTACTATAGGGGGGATGAATTACTATAGGGGGGATGAATTACTATATGGGGGATGAATTACTATATGGGGGATGAATTACTATGGGGGATGAATTACTATAAAACAGTGGTTCTTAACCTGGGTTCGATCGAAGTCAGTCTCGCGGGTTCGGCAGAGGTGAAGACCCACACCCGACTCATATGATTCGTGCAATAAATATTCATTATTATGTTTTTGTGTGAAAATCATGTTTTAATGGTTTTGTTCTTTGTTCTTAATGGTTTTGTTCATTTTGTGCACCTATGTATAAATATATACCTATGTTTTGAATTTTAAAAATCATATTTTATTTTTCCAATTAAGAAGGGTTCGGTGAATGCGCATATGAAACTGGTGGGGTTCAGTACCTCCAACAAGGTTAAGAACCACTGCTCT